>NW_013665905.1:604596-607611 GCF_000517525.1 Limulus polyphemus
AACTAGGATAATATAATTTTAGAAACAGACTTAGACCAGTTGGTTATTTTGACTAACAACACTGCATTTGGATTATCATAAGTTACAAAAACAAATTAGATGGGAACCCTCACGCGTACTTGGATGAGGAAACAGTGTTCTACTGAAAGTGGTAAAGCTCACATGATTTTGACATTGTTGGTACAAGAATGTTGACTCCAAGTCTAAAAAGACCATAATTTCATTGTACAAGTATATAGTAAGGCCTCATTTTAAGTATTTTGTGTAGTTATGGTCCCTTATTTCAGGAAAGATAATTACTTATTGTAGCGGATTCAAAGGAGGGCTATAATGTACTAGAATGAATCAGAGAACGTTTGGGTTGTCATATAAGGATAAGTTGAGATTTTTAATTTTTTTTTCTTGAAAAGCAAATGGTCAGGGGATTTAATTGAAGTATTAAAGATCACTACAAGAATTGATAAAATTGATGCATCAGATCTTTTGTGTTGAAATTTAAGAATAATATGTCAAGAGTTCATAAGTTTAAACTTTTGAAAGGTCAGACATATCTCAAATTGAGGATGTTTTATTTCTCCAATGGGTTGGAAAATTTGCATTCTAGAGTAGGAAAGGCTGTAATTTTACAAGAGTTTAAGAAAATGAACAATGAATATTTGAGGTATCATGGTTGAATTTAAGGATTAGTTTTGTTTTTTAAGGGAGATTGTTAGTCAGGGCATACTGGGTGTATCAAATCACTCCTTGATGTCCCATAGTTAAAAGAAAACAATTTTCAGGTTTATTTTGTGACGTACGGAAAGAGTATGAAAAATATTTATTTAACTCTTGTTGAGTGTTTATGGCAAAGTTTCAAAAGGAATATCAAGCTAAAGAAAGTGATAATTTGACTGTCACTTTTCAACTTCCACCACTACAGTACCAACTAACTCACTCCCACCCACCTGAACTTGTTGAAATTAGTGATAATGAAATTGCTGAAAAAATTAGAATATTTCTTATTTTCCACTTGAGATGTGTAACTATCTAACACCTCAAATAATATGATGCAAAAGCAAGTCTGCATGAAGCTGGAATTACTAGATTCATTGTTAGAAAGATGCCAGACTAGAAAAGACAGCATGGTCATCCATTTGCTCATGTTTTTTTTTACAAGCAACACCTCTTTCATTATTATGCTTATGTCACAAACTGTATTTAATCTACAAACTTTTCAGCCATAAGAAACCAGCAGAAAACCTTAACATTGAAAAAACAAATGTCTAAAAAATCATTCTTTAATTAGGGAAGATCTCATGTTTGCAACATATCTTACACCTTAAGTAGTATTTATAATGAAAGGGTAATTAACTTTATTGTAGCCACTCTATAGCCAGTTTTTTATTCATTTGCCAGCACTGATAAATGTAAACACATTATAAATTACAATATATATATATTAATTTTGACAAATTATTAATGATTTGAGACAATCAAAAGTATTTTCCATTGTAACAGATAAAACATCCAATATGAGAGCCACTTTGGAAACACTGATGAATGAGAATCCACACCTCCAATGGTGTGGTTGTGCACTGAAGTGTATACACTATGCAAGTTATATAACATCTTGTCAATTTTCATACACCAATGTACTGTACGTGGCCTAAACCTTTGGAAAAACTGATTAACAATAACAAGTAATAATTATAATACTAAATTATAAAGTTAGATCTCACAATAGCAAAGTATACTTATTATCCCTACTATCAGCAGAGTTATACTACTGGGTACTATTACTAACGGTAGAGTACGAACTAATACTAGAGGTAACATTGTAAGCTGTAACTTACGTTTAACAGGTACACTGTACAATAGTAGTACTGCAGACACTACTGATTACGGTCTATAAATTATAGTATGACTATATTACTGCTAGTAATATGGAGTAATGCATAACATGCTAACAGTAACACTAAAAATATTTACTTGGGTATATTATAGTACTAACTGCTACTGCTACTACTACTACTACTGGTAGTAGTACTCAGTAGCACGAGCAGTAGCAGACAGTAAGAGCATAGGTTTATTACATTTTGTTACAAGTACTTCTTACTTAGTACTACATTACTGTTTAATTTTAAAGGGCAAATAAAAAACTTAAATGTGCTTAAGTAGTATTGCTTGTAGTAGTATTACTATTAGAATTACTATTACTAGTTTTGTTAGTAACAAATTATTTTAAATATAAACAACTGATACAATACGTTTAGACTCTGAAAATAAAGCTCAACAAGCATAAGTTCGTTAAGATCTACTATATTACTGATCTGAACATTATTCTTTTCAGGTAAACGTACTAATTATTGGACAATTCATTGTGAATTAAGCCTAAGACACTTCCTTACCTAGCAGACAACAATTACGTCATTAAATTGGTTCTTTTATCTGGGGTTCTATGTCCATATTTGAGCGTTTCTTTTAAAGTAAAATAAATTGTCAAACAGTGGTACTTTAATTTATTATCGCCAAAAAGTATTACTGATTTAAACGGCTACAATAAAAACTAAACCACAATGTAATTTTGGGGATCTATCTCTCACAATTAAATGTAAATACACAAAAATTCAATATATATATATTATAATTATAAATAAATGACCAGCAGATAGAGATATTCTTTAACTTTTAAGGAAGCGATATCTTTGAAGTGAGCTACAAAGATTTCCCAGGGGTTAAAGCCACAAAGCCGAAGTCCTGTATTGCAATAGTATAAAACTATTATTTTTGTAACCGGTTTTTTTTTGGGGCAACTTTTAATACATTTTATGTAGCTTGTTCATGTGTTTCAATTTTTGTTATATTTGTTTCAACTTTAATCAGAAGGTGTTATTGTTAATATAAACTTTATGGTATAACATTAGCAGAAAAGGGTGATCATCGTATTGTTACGCCTCCAGTCGTTACTTAATTTTCTGTAACTTCGTTCCGACGAAACTTTAGCGACACAAGTCTTTTCTTAAATAAAACTGGTTT
>NW_013665905.1:608611-610235 GCF_000517525.1 Limulus polyphemus
CCAGAGACCTTGGTCATAACTAAATGCTGGCTTGGGTCTATCTGCTTCAGCCATTTTTACTTGATGGAAACCTGACATTAAGTCCAGAGTTGAAAACCACCTGGCTCCACTTAGGGCCTCAAGAGTATCACCAATTCTTGGCAGTGGGTATGAGTCTTTTTCGGTTATACTGTTAAGAGCCCTGATGTCCACACAGCAACGTTGGGTCCCATCCTTCTTCTGGACTAACACGACGGGAGCTGACCAGGGACAATCTGATCTCTCGACTATCCCTTCCTTAATTAGACCATCCATGACCTTTTCTATCTATTGTCGTTTGGCTGGAGCTATTCTCCTCGGAGGGATCTTTATTGGTGATTGCCTGTGTTTATTCTGTGTTCTACAAGGTTTATGCAGCCGAGGTCATGATCTCCTTTTGAAAAGACGTCTCCATAATTTACCAAAAGTTCTTTTACCCGAAGAGCCTGTGACGATGCCAAATGGACTATGCTCTTCTTATAGAGGTCAGTTAAATGTTCTGGAAGTGTATGTCCTTTCTTTACAGTTGTATTTCTTGCATTAAATTGACTGGTTCTACCTCCTGGCACACACCCAACAATGCCCCTTCCTTATGTGTCTGCTCACATTTAGAGAAATTGGCCACTGCTATAGGTACTACTTGATGACCTGCCACAAGTGACCTTCCAATCTGCTGGTCTGGATGGGTCTTCCACTGCTTCCACAAGCATTTGGCTTCCTTGGGGATGTTCTTTTATCCTACCCCAAATTATCTTCTCTGACATAGGGGGTATTATAGTTGACTTAAGTGCTGTGACATGCAGATCAAACGGATGTAGCAACACTTATTGGAATCTGGCCTTTGTTGTTTCCAAACGTCATTTTATCGAAGTTAACTACACACTTCCTCGGTAATAAATAGTCCAATCCTAATATGCATTGGTCTTCAATGTCAGTCAGGTATACTTTCTGTCTGTCCTTTATGCCCATGAACTCAATAGTTACCCACACTGGTCCCCACAATCTTGTAGAATGTCCTGTCACACCACAGAGCTTCGGTATGGCTTCTGGTACTCCTTCATGATCTAACACCTTGATGCTCACAAGGGTTTGCTGAGACGCAGAGTCTATGACAAAGTTGCACCTTTGGCCACCCAGCTTTCCTGTCACGTAGACACTATGTGCTTGCAATTTTATACCTAGCTGTTGTGACTTTCACGATAGGGCTGGTGGGCGTCCCTCAGCGCCAACCACTACTGGTCTCCTTGAGGCTGACCTGTTGGTAATATTCCTCCTACACTGGCTCCTCAAATGTCCGTGCTTTCCACAGTTCCCCCATCATGAAAGTCCCAACAGCTAGGTGTAAAATGCCAAGCACACACAGTGTCTATGTGATAGGAAAGCTGGATGGCCAAAGGTGCAACTTTGTCATAGACTCCACGTCTCAGCAAACCCTTGTGAGCATCAAGGTGTTAAATCACGAAGGAGTACCAGAAGCCATAGAGAAGCTTTGTGGTGTGACGGGACATTCTACAAGGTTGTGGGGACCAGTGTGGGTAACTATTGAACTCATGGGCATAAAGGACAGACAGAAAGTATACTTGGCTGACATGGAAGACGAATGCAT
>NW_013665905.1:611235-623267 GCF_000517525.1 Limulus polyphemus
AAATGATGCTGCTGAAGACGTGCCACCTGAAGAAGCCACCATCGAAGAAGAAACTGAACTCAGTTTTGAGAAGGGAAACAGTGGAGCTCTTGATAAAGTTACTACCACTGATGTGACTGTTATCGACGATTTCCTGATGAAGCAGATGATCCCCACATGAAGCAGAAGCCAACGAGACGGAGACCAGTACGGAAGGAGATACGTCCCGTAAAATTAAGAGATTTTGTTGAATTGTAATTTTGTGTTTATAATTCTGTACATTTAATTAAGTTATTGTTAATTGTTATTGGTTTAATGTAAGTGGTTATTGTTTGGGGTGAACAATACTAAGGAGGGGGCAGTGTTGCGTCAGCGAGGTCACGTGACTAGTATCACGCCACCTCCTTCTATAAATATCCTGTTCCTTCATGAATGCTTGTTAATTAACTTTCCGTAACTTCGTTCCGACGAAACTTTAGCGACACAAGTTCTTTACTTAATAAAACTGGTTTATTCTTTCCGAATACAACTTTACGATACACTTATTTTCAACAATCGCGCTAAAACAAACGCTATATCAACGAACGTCAATAATACTTCTGACTGCAGATCAATTACTCACTATCTTTTCACACACGTTACATTCCCCTCTTTTATATACCAGCCTACCCTATCTAGTAAATACTAGAGCATTCGCCAAGATACGGGATAGTTCTAGAAACTAGAGGGCGTGAGAATAGTCACGTCATCTCGATGACGCAACAATATATAAAAAACATATATGGCAAATACAAATCAAAAAATGAAATGAAATGAAACTAAACTTGATATAATAAATAGCTCAGACACAAAGGTTTTCCAATGCCTTAATAATAATGATACCAATAATAAAGGAAAGTCCGGGAGAAACTACTTTCGAATGAGTATTTCATAATAATGTGCTATCATATTATTTGTTGATTAATGATGTGTAATAATAGTGAACACGATTTAATGGATTTTAATTACCTTTTCAAAAATCTGCTTCTCCCCCTTAAATAAGTGTATGCCCTTATAGTACACATGCTGTTGTCAGAACTGTTGAGAAGCATTATAAATAGACGCGTTAGACAAAAATAACTCAAAACACGATCATTATCATTGCACACCCTATTATTAGTATTTAGATTTTGAAGTGAAAATGAAGTGATCATGAAACTATTCGGTGTGAAAAACAACGAATCAGCTGTATGTTATACATGTGAACATTTGCAATCAATTCTTCGAATCGCGCAAGAACGTCTTTGTTACCGCATACAGCAGGTCAGACTCGAGTTTCACGTTTGTTTAGAAACAGCAACTCCCATCCACACACACACTCACTGTCCAAAAAACTGTTTCATGTGCGAACATTGTTTGTTCATTCCGATTTAGCTGTAATTCATTATTGTCATTTGCGTTTGAAACTTTGCTGGAATTTTCATTATATGCGATAAAAAGCATCAACTCCTGATCTTGTGTCGTCACGGACTTGTGCCATGGGCGACAGCCCCTCTTGAACTGATTTCAAAATGATACTGACACCAAAGGTATAGACAGGAATAAATTACATACAAAGCTGTTAGTTTCCGAAATCGAAGTTCCTTCCCTTAAAAAAAAAAAAAATTGAAACCTACAACTATGTGTTAAGCAGAATTTATGTAAATATCATTGTTGGTCGGTCGTTGAAGTAGGACATTAAATGGAAAATTTGATCAGATTTGTATAACATCAATTACTGGTGATAAATTGGATAAATTTTGTACATATATTGATCCCTTAGTTATTGTACTAAGAAATTTTCCTGAAATATTACCTTGCCATTACAGAAAAGTTCAATTTGAATAGTTTTCTAGGGCATGAGGTAATTAAAGTTCCAGTATGGTTTTGGAACAACAATCACTCGTGACTTTCTTATTATTTTTTTTTAAAACAACTGGTATTTACGATCTGTTCCCCTTTCTTTGTTTATTTTTCTGTTAAAAGGAAAAGTAATCTTTTTTGGAATACAGTTCCCCTTAGGACACACTTTGTGTGACCTTGAAAACGTGTGTCAAGATTGGTTTATTTGGTCAAAAACAAAAAAGAGCACTTAACTGTTCATGTGCTGCTAATGATATCCTTTGTTGACTTGCAGGTCCTTAGCAGGCAGGTTAGGAAATGGATAGAGATACAACTGTTTATATGATGACAACGATTATGTAGATGTTCTTGAGATCGTTGATGATGATGGTGTGACCGTGGTGGGTCTCATTTTAGCCTCTAACTCTTCAATTTCTTTACAGTATTAATTGCAATAGTACTTGAACTTCATTTTAATTTTTTATTAACTGAATATCAGGCTAATTTTAAGCTGTATCTTCTTACTTTTTGTTGCAAATATCATTATTTCTATTAAGTACTTAAAGGTTACTACGTTTACATATTAAGATGGATCCATTTTTTACTTCTCTCCCTTCACCTTAATTAAATCTACCGATTTACAATTCGGTAGACCCCCCCCCCAAAAAACAAAACAAAAAAAACCCACATGTGCACTCTACTTTTCTTTATCAGTTTACATTTCAATTTTCGTCACTGTATATAATTATGAATGTCTTCTTAATAAATACAGAGTGATTTCTGTTAGCCGAGTGCGATAAGAATAATTTTTCAATAATAATAATATTCAACGTTTCTTCCACAATTATTTTCTGCTTGCTTTAATAGGAGGAAATATTATTACTTTAATTAATTAGTTAAGATACTTGTCCCATGAATGGATTATAAGTAAATGCGTTATAGGTAGCATATATTAATTTTTGTTAATGACTGCATAACTGAAACAAAAGACTATATAATTTATTATCGGTAATAATAAGCTCGGGGTGGTGGTGGTCAATTCCTTCTCCTCCAAGACACAGGAGAACATTATCCCTTTAGAATATTCCTGAGTTGATCATACGTATACAGAGGTTGAGTAAATTATATTAAAACGATTTTGGAGCCTCACCACATCACTAGAGTTCGTAATCACGTTCGGTCATGTTCTATCTTATACCTGTGTATCTTGGCAATGGTCCTGCAACATAGCTTTCATTATAAAACGTTCTGTTCTGTCGTGAGGTTAACATATCTAAAGTACAACCCTCTTCCCTCTGTGCTTTCCATAAGCTATCTAGTACATGAGTACATATAGTTTCCAGCGCCAATTCAAAAAGTCCAATCACACAGAAATTCAGAGGTACTGCATTTGGCAACTTGACCATTATGTCTTTGTCTAGAATACTGAAAATGAACTCACTGCATAAGTTATCTGCCCATATGGCCCGTGAAACAGCTGAGCTGCAGTTCTACAGAAAAATAATTCAATATTGTCAAAAAGCAGTGGAATGCACAATTCATGTGACAGAAGAAATTATAATATAAAAGTGTACTGCTGAATTTCACAAAAGCCCTATCATGTGGTGTCACAAAGTGAAGTGGCCATAGAGTAGATGAATGAAGTCCAATGTTTTCTATTGAAAGACAATGCTGCACTGATTAAATCTGCAATTTCTTCAAAAATGATATATCCATCAGTGCTATTGTATAACAGTGGACAGGTGTACTTTAAAGTACCAACAGTCAGGAGAAAAAATTAAAGCAAAAAGAACTGCATGCATCACCTCAGCCATACTGCATTTGAAGACATATGCACGAGTGCCAACATATCCAAGATTACTAGTGGAAGATTTGTGAAAGCAATCTCCATAAAAGCCAGTTTGAGGAGTTCATAAAGCTGTTGACTGAATATGCCACTATATTTCTTGGATCAGGTGGCCGCCAGAGTAAAACAAACTTAACTCACTACCACACCAAATCTAAAGATACATATCCCATGAAACAACTAATCTACTAGACTTATAGACAGTGTGGAAGTTGATAGAAACATAGGTATCTAATTGCCTGAGAATTATTGTTTTTAACCATTTGTCGATGTAAAGGGAAAGAAAGGAATGCATATGATTTCGGATGAATGGAGTAATCCATTTTGATGTGTTTCTACTCCTCTGTCCAAATTTTTGGATGCAGTAAAGGACCTATTAATTGAACTTACTGGATGTGGTTTCTGGATACTTTTAGCACTCACAATGAGTTTTGTATGAGATTCATGTTATGCCATTTGTCTATTTTTGAGTGGCTGATGGGACTAGAGCTATATGCTGTGTATATAGAATGATGTTTAAGATATATGGAATACATTATTGTCCTTATCAACACATTTCAAATTGTTGCTAAGAGTCTTAAACTTATATACTAGTGCATGAAGAAATCTGTTCTGAAACTGAAGCTGGACTTATGCATACACAAATGGAGTTCTTAGAAAATACAATATGCACGGACAAAGGTTTATGGAGCCTATTAAAATCACAGCAGTAAAGAAACAAGTCCTTGGTTTTTTCAATTTAGCATCACATTCTTGATGCTTTATAGTCAACTTCTCATCTTTAGCAGTACAACTATCAGCATTAACTAAATGCATGAGCTTTCCAGTCACTAAAGTGCACTCTAGTTAATGTACTGAAGTTAGTCTTTTTATAACAGGATTTTCATTTACCTTGGTTATGGATGTCAATGATAATGTCACTGAAATAATACAATCACAAGTATAAGATGGTATAGAGTGCATAACAGTATACACCAGTTAGATGCTGAGTATTACCAGTTTTCTTTACAGCATAAAAAAAGAACTGCGATCAGTTGTAATCTTTATATATGCATATTGATTAAAAAGTCATGAATTTCATCCTTCCACAACAAGCACAGAGTATATGATAATTTTTTGTATATTCGTGTTATATTCTTATACATTTTCATTAAGTATCTGCACGTAGTTAATCGCATCTGTGTTGACTGGATGCCTCAAGGTTGTAAACACACATTAATCCTTTTATATGCCACTACCTTTGTTCTTTAAGTGTCAAACTAGCATGTATGCATTTCTGAACAGATTTCTTGGAAGGTAGCCTAGAAAGAATTGGATCATGTTGTTGACATGGCCACAATGTGAAAAATGAGATTCAATGTTACAAAATGCAATGACTAGGGATTATGGTACTTTGAAAAGAATTTGTAACTTGTCAGATATGTCGTGGTGGTGCTGAGAAAAACAGAAGGAAGTAGGCGAGATTGTCAATGAAAGCTTAAAATCTTCAGCTTGGTGTTTAGCTGTGATGAAACAACAAACAGTTTTGAGGTAGTTAACTTAACAATATCAAGGTTATTGAAACTTTGTATAGCAATCTAGATAATATCTTGTTGAAAATACAAAGGCAATTTGGTCCTTTTGTAATCAGAAATATGATATAACGTAAGTGCTGAACAATATGTAATTTCAGATATGATCAGTTAAGATTTGATCTTGTTTTCTCTGGAATATATAAGAAGAAGGGATGACTTTCTTCAGAAGTTTTAAAATTGTAAGGTATTTGGTAAACTATCTGTGGGTGGTTTTTTTGAGTGGTGGAATTATAAAAGTTGGAAATACATTTATAAAATTAATTGAATACTAGAAGTATTAGAATTTAAGCTTTCAAACAGAACAGCATATAAAAACTACATAAACTAGTAAATTCTGCTTATATGACAAATCTTTCACTCTACAACAGCAGTGACATCAAAACACTGAAATATGTAAATTATAAAAATTGAAGATTTTTTTCATCCTACATTTTAATGAATTACTAAAGTTAATAACTTATCAAATCACTTTGTAGTATGCAAGCATACTAAGCACGTTTCTTTCCCTTTTTAGTTTGGACAGGTAAAATTTTCTTGTTCACCAGTAAAATCAAACTTTTTCACACAGAGGCTTTTTGGCATGTGCATTGATTTAAGAATAACAAGTTGATTCTCAAATGTGAGTTAATTTGTTTTTGCTCTAGGTCATTCTTCTTTGATATCACATGTTTTTTCTCAGTTATACGAATGCTAAATGTCCCTGATTTTAAACTTTCAACTGTAAGGCTACTTCAGTTGAGTAGTGGGATTTGACTATCAATCTCATAATGCACACATGGTCCCAATTGCAGTGTGTGCCAATTTTTTTTGTCAACAGAACATCAACCATGTTTTTAGAAACAAGCTATCTGATGAAATAAAATAATAAAACAATAATAACAAATGAGCCACTTTACTATTTTTAAATAGTAAAGCTAGTTAATTAGAATAAGGCTTTCTTCTTAAACATAAAACACATAGAAAAAAAGTTATTACTTTATTTCTGAACCAAGCTGTACAAATACAATTATCTCTCCCATGTGGTTTTAAAAATAATTCTTGCTGATCACAACATACACAGCTTGAAGATGAAAATATGTGTTATGGTCACAACTGCATTTAGTTTTGGCAGTGAATTTTCTTAGGTACTTTACTTGACACATCAATAACTTTGATTGCAGAAAGTATGAAAAGGTACTTGCTAATAATAAAGGTAGCCATAATGAAGATGAACAAATAGAATTTTGAACTTATAGTTCTTTTGTATTTACAAACTCTACATGTAATGACACTTGCATTGTCAACCATTCTAATAAAAGCCCTATAGAAGAACATCAGAAAGATCAAGCTAACAAAAGGTCATTAAGTCTATTGAGATCAGGTGTAGAGTAAATAAGTGTTATGTCCCCAATTTTAGAAAGCCTGACTTTCAAAAAGTAACTGGTTTGATTTAAGAAACTCATTGGGAGATTGTTGAAGCATGAGTGGTGCTTAGGAGTTATTGTAAGATTTATTAAATGTGCTGAGAAATACTGTATTCCTCATAAATTCTTATGCTTCAACCCAAGCTCAAATCCTATAAGGATGAGCAAAAAAAAAGTTTAATTTTCAAAAATATGAATATCACTGGTAAAATACAAGATATAGTAGAATAAACATTAGCAAATTTAGAAAGCTACAGTGGAGGCTGAAAACAATTTTGAAAGGACATTAGCTAGTAGCATTAATTCGCATTTAAAGGATGTTTATGGTATTTTAACAGGAAAAAGAGTCAATGACAATATTGTACATTAAAGAGATTAGGAATGGGAACTTAACTGTTGAAGAATATATGACTCAATTGTTAAAACAATTTTTTTTTAGTGAAGATGTAAATAATGAGACAAGTAAACTGTCTGATATCTTTAGAGATAAACATCTGTTCTTGAATATTATTATTAAAGAAAATAATTTTATGTAAAAGTTGTAAGTTGTTACTGGTAGTAAAGCTCTTTTCCATGGTTAGATTTATCCTAAGGCTAAGTATCGAGTTGGTGGGGTTTTTAACTGAATCTACCAGAAGTTTATTTAGATACAGAAATTATTTTTAATAATTAAAAAGAGGTCAATGTCAACAGATGAATTTAGATGTTACTGGTTAATTAGTGTAACTTCTGTTGTTGTTAAGCTATAGTGATCCATTATCATAAATCACTTCAAAATACACCTTACTGATTAAATATGGTTGAAAATTTTCCAAATGCCTCTAAAAAATGGTTTTCTTTCTCACTAATTTGTTGCAGCTTTTTATGAAGTTATTGTCTGCCTGTATGAATGTAGATCTATTGATATTGTGTACCTAATTTTACAGAAATAATTCATTAACATTCATCACAACAGGTTAATTTAGCATCACAAAATTTAGGAAAACTTAAATGGCATTAAAAATTGGCATGAAGGTAAAAAACAAAGATCTGTAATAAACAGGCATCATTCTGATTGGGCAAATGTAGGGTCCCTAAATGGTCTGTCTCAGGATCATTGTTTTTTTTTTTATGTACAAACTACTGTATAAGAAGATTTCTAAATTTTAGTAAATATGCTGGTGATACTAAATGCTGGGTAAGGCTGACTGGAAATGCTTCCTAAATGCAGAAAAACTTGGTCTTGCTGAGTGGGTTAATATGTGGAAAATAGATTCCAACATTGATAAACTTAGTGATGAATTTAGGGTGTAAAAGATTGTAAAGGCCACACTTTTAGTGAGGAAAAACAAATATTAGTGTTGTGGTAAGTGCAAAAAAAAATCAGTGTAAGGTAACTTATAAAAGCCTCAAGCTTGAATGTTTAGACTACTGTAACCTGACCATTGAAGTTTATTATTAAAATTTGCTAGGAAGGAAGGTAATTAAGAAGAAAAACAGACTATGTACTATAACCTGACCCTGGGGTGGATAATTAAAATTTGCTAGGAAAAAAGCACATAGTTTTACAGGATCTATTTACAAAAGTCTTGCATTCAGGAATAGGGAGGTTATTATACAAAATATTGATAAAAGCCCCAGGTGGAGTACAATTGTTTAATTTTGGTTCTCTTATTACAGAAGACATTAATTTATTTGAAAAAAATAATTCTGATGGGTTGCCAAAATGGTTATTGATTTGAAACATTTACATTGTGAATAGAGAGTAAAAGACTTATTTTCTCTGGACTGTAGAAGTAAAAGCAGTCTGATTCAGTTTTTTAAAAGCATTAAGAGCTTGGATAAACTGCCCTGGGAAGTTTGTTGGAGTAGTGTTGATGAAATTATGAATATCAGAAGAAAAAAATGGAAGCTATGGAAACCCAAGTCCATGCTGGTTATTAGGCAGAAGTTTTCCCCTGTTAGGTATTAATTAACTTGTGGAAAGGTTTGCCAAATCATGTGGCATATGTTGACGGTTTGAAATTCTTTTAGTCAGATAACTTTGTATGGATCCTTTAGATGACCTTGATTCTGTCACCTACCCTTATTTTCTATGTTCAAGACACCAAACCTAACTCAGTCATCTTGTTCATATATTTATCCAATAAGATTTTAAAATTCAAATAATACACTATAACAAGACATCATTTCAATAGAGCTAGGCAGTTAACTCTATTACCTAAGAGCATCAATTACATTGATCAGTGTCATCTAAAATAATCAACTAATGGAAATTGGTATTTACAATTATTTCAGTTTTTTGTTCTTCTAATTATCCAAATAATCAAATATTGTCATTCTAATTTTTAATTACTACTTTGGGTTAATTCAAGGTTGTTCAGCTCAATCAGTGTTACTTTAGTGTCACTATTTATAAAAATAACCAACTAATCAAATTTAGTTTCTAATCATTACAATTTTCAGTTATTCCAACTAACCAAGTTTCATGTGAGAATAATCAATTAGTTGAATGTAACCAACAGATGAGCTTGATGATTAATCACTCTACAAATTCCATTAATTACCCAGCTCTATTCACAAGTTTATAATTCTATCTAAGAAAATAATTTCACTTAAGAATGAGTTTGGATCTTGTCTTTCAAATTTTGTTTTGTAATATTTTAGTTTGTTTCCAACACTATTAAAATATTTGTGAAATTTTCAGAAAAAATTGGAGTCTTGTTAGATTTTTCTCAAATTAATACTTACTAATGATGAGATTTTTACAAAATTACTCTACATAGTAATTAAAAAGAAAACTCAAACTTTGGAAGTTAATACTTCAAAACATAAACTATCTAATATTGAATGCCTACTTTTTGTATAAACAATAGCAATCTCCTTTTTTTTTTGTAAAACTAAATCAGAAGCTCCATGGCAAGATTATAACCTTTAAAAAATTATTAAGACCAAAGGAGGCTTCTCTATGGATGCTTCAAGTTCAAGGCATTACTTCACCAAATTTGGTACCATGTGGAAACAAACAAAAATCAGCTTATTATGAGCTTGTTAAATTCAATGAAATATTTTTTCATATATATATATATCTGTGAGCTCTCCCAAACTTTATAAAATTAGTATTCATAAATTAAATGTTAAGCAAGGCCTTGATAATAAACTGCTCCTATATCAGTACTGCAACAACAGAATTTGGCAATTATTTCACTCCATAATCCTAAAAATAAACCCCTGATAAAACTGTTTGCCTAATCTAAATTACAATTCAGAGACAAGAATTACAATTTACATATTTATACAATATTCACACAAGTTATTCTCCCTTGTAGCAGGGTGGTCTCTTCTCTCTGAATGCTTGTAATCCTTCAATCCTATCTTTTGTAGGAATCACTTGGGCATAAAATGCCTGTTCATAAGACAAACCACTATTTAAATCAACTTCTATGCCTTTATTGATGGCAAGTTTGGCCATCCGGAGAGCTACTGGTCCTTGAGGTACTATTTCTTCAGCCAACTCTAATGCTTTATGATATGCTGCATCACCAGCTTGATTTTGTTCCACCACATGATTTATCAAGCCAATATTGTGAGCCTGATTTCCATCAATTATCCTTCCTGTGAAAATGAGTTCTTTTGCAACAGATGGACCCACAACACGAGGTAATCTCTGGGTTCCACCAGCTCCTGGTATGATTGCAAGTTTAGTTTCAACGAGCCCCATTTTAGCTGATGAAGCTGCCACTCGTAAGTCACATGCTAAGGCCAATTCAAGCCCCCCACCCATAGCAGCACCATCTAGAACTGCAATAGTTGGTACTGGTAAGTCATGAATTTCCATTGACATTCCCCGAAGCCTTGCCACAAATGGACCAACTTCGGATTCTGACATTTTTGCTCTTTCTTTCAAATCAGCCCCTGCACAAAATACACCAGGAACTAAACTGCGGATTATTAAAACACGTAATGATTTATCAAACTTAACTGTGTGTAGAGCTTCTTCAAACATGGAAACAAGATTCAAGCTAATTGCATTTTTGGCCTGTGGGCGATTCATAGCAATTACTGCAACACCTTCTCGTTCACCTGCAAGATACTCAAACTTGATGTCTTCACTTTTCGTATGCTCTTTATTTGTTAGCGTCTTCAAGTTTCTTTTTAAGATGGTACTACTACCAGTAGTACTAATACTATATATGCCACCTTCTGTAACTGCTCTTGCTATTTTCATTTTATAAAATTGTAGACTTGATTTTCTTCCAATGATAAAACTTTTGGTGATTGTAGAAAACATTTTCGAAAGAGTCAGCAAAAAATTTAGTTAAATAATTTGTTAATAGCACAACTATAAAATTTTTACTTTCTCTCGTCCATGAAAATCCACCTACTAAAATAACATCAGCCCTCTAATGGAAATATGTATTATTTTGAAATCATTCACGCAATTAACGAAATATAATTATTTCTAATACACATATTTATAGTTTATTTAGTTACAAAATGAGCGTGTCAAATTAAAGATTTTTCCATAATGAAAGTATTTAAAGCAGATATTTTTTATTTTCTAACTGGCACTTATAAACTCAAAAGTGCTCCAGTAGTTTAGTGGTAAGTTTACAAACTTACAACGCTAAAAACCAAGGCTCGATTCAGTGTGGTGGCCAAAGCGCAGATAGCCTATTGTGTAGATTTGCGCTAAAACAAAATGAAGATATAAACCCCAGAATGTGCTAAATGTTTCTAATTTGCCAAGGAACAGGAACCTTACTTATATCAAAATTAAAGTTGATAGTCCTAGTCAGTAATTTTAATTCATCTTATTTCAGAAAGGAAATAATAACCCGGTACAAATTTGGTAAAAGTAGATATATAATTATTATACAAATAATAAACACTTTGAACCCTCAGATACAATCATAAACATCATGTGCAGTGCATGATTGATCCAAGTCTACACGCACAAACATTACATTACATTTATATATATTGATTTTGAAATTTAAAGTTTTTTAAACATGAAAGTCTTATTATTATTTACTAAAATTAATTATGTAAAGTATCCTTCAGCGATATCCAGGTAACGTGTAGCACCCAGAGATACCATATTTCTCCTTCCTAAGCTCTTTTAGTTTAGTTTATTGTTTATTTGTAATTAAGCACAAAGCTACACAATGGTCTATCTGTGCTCTGCCCACCACGAGTATCGAAACTTTTAGTTTAGATAGGTAAATCCAGGGTCAATGCAAGGGTATTTAGTGCTCTAGGAAAACCTTCAGGTTGTGCCCCCCCCCCCAAGCATAGCAAAATATGCAATTATCAAAAAAGTTCTAATAAAAATGTATTGATTTTATTTGACCTGAATCAAAACAATAATAACTGTAAGCATCTATTTTT
>NW_013665905.1:624240-627198 GCF_000517525.1 Limulus polyphemus
TGATAGTCCATTTTGTAGCTTTTTACATAATAACAAAAGAAACAAGTGTTTAAGTTTAGAAATTCCTGAGGGTTAAACTCTCCATATTTTCACCTAGGAAAAGCAATGACGTGAGTAGCGCCTTCTTTCTGAAAAAAATTATGTTATTTTTATTGTGTATGTAATGTCATACTCTCTCATTCAAGAATACAATTTCTGCAGAATTTATAAAGATAATTTCTTTAGAGTTTTTTCTACATTTTCTCTATATAAGTAACATCAAACATTTAGTACTGTTGTAACGTATTCTATCGTAGGGCTGGTTCTTTTGGATGATTTGGTAAAAATAATATCATGTTCAGACCACGTAATGATAACGGATTACCTTATTTCTTTTATAACGTTTGCTACAGGCTATGTTTACTTTGACACAAGTTGTAGGCCTAAAATTCACAAACAATGTTTGAACAGAACTTTCGAGATTATTGTATGCTTAACTCTCAAATATAGTTAATTACAGAATTTCTTTACTAATTGATCGATCTTAAAAGGCACAATAACTCTAATTACAAACACTGAACTGAATCACCCACTATATACTTTACTGAATTCTCATTGAATCTTAACAAAGTGGTTACTTTTATTGAAAGCATACACTCGTTTTTCTAATTTCCACGAAATTTCTAGCTAATTACGCCATCATGAACTTTTTAGGCATTATAGGACTATTTGTATGAACTTTCTTGATCTAACATCATCGTGATCAACAAATTACCCAAAACAAGCTCTAGGTCTTACACGGTTAACAACCAATTAATGAATCTATATGCTCCCATGTTTAGCTACAGCAAGGAAAAATTGAGTTGCTTACTTGAACAATTCTTTACATCCAAACTGAACTGAAAGAAAAACAGAAATTTCGAAAAATGTATGCATTAACTAAAGGGTGGCAGGGATACGGTACAGTCCTGTACCACATATAATTACAATTAGGTCTATATATCATTAAGCTAATACTATGATCCAAGAGTGCCCCTCCCTTCTCAAACACCTTTATCTTCTCCTCCAAATTAAACTTTCACTAATTATTCCAGAATGCAAAATACCAAGCTAAGAAGAGTTAAATTGGTATACAATAGTAGTTCAATATACCGTATTGATTTTTATATTCCTAAACATAGTGGATTTTAATAACTGTTGTTAGACTTACTGCAAACTTATTCATAGGAGTCTTCCTAGTATATGAGCTCTTTGCGTTTATCATGACAATTTGTAATATTTTGTCTTCTACTTGGTACGAAAAGAAACTTATTAGAGTTATATCCACTTTAACTTAAGAAATTGTATTACCTTACGAAAAGTTTTCGTGGACTACTGTTTCAGAATTTCTATTTAAAGCTTCACTAAGAGCCATCTGCACATAATGGTCATAACTGTCCTTAATATTGAACTGAAAAACTAGAGTAGGGGTTCCTAAAGTGGTTAATATCTAACCCCTGGGGTCGATGAGACTGTTCAGGGGTGAATATAGACCTAGGGGTCGAAAATGGTCTTTAGGGTAAGGTTGGCCTAAGCAACTAACCTCCCTACGCCTTTCCAAGTTCGTACACCGTCGAAGCTAGATTTAACCATGTGAATGGTCTTCTGAAGAAACAGGCTCAACGTCGAAGAACGCGGGGACTTGAGACACAAACTCACTAACCTACAGCCCAATATTCATATTGTTACGTCTCTGGTCGTTTATTAATTTCCCGTAGAAACTCTTCCCGAGAAACTTCAGCGATACAAGTCCTTTCTTAAATAAAACTAGTTTATTCTTTCTCAATACAACTTTGCAATACTGTTGCGTCAGCGGGGTCACGTGACTAGTATCACGCCACGTCCCTCTCGAACCTTCGGGATTTATCGGGAGACTACTAGATTGGGGGTAGTATGGTATATATAAGATGGTCACAACTTGACGGAACAATGAGTAATTGAACTGAAGTCAGAGAGTGTGTAATTGAACGGTCCTTCATAGCGTTTGTTATAGAGCAACTGTTGAAATTAAGTGTATCGTAAAGTTGTATTCGGAAAGAATAAACCAGTTTTATTTAAGAAAGGACTTGTGTCGCTAAAGTTTCGTTGGAACGAAGTTACGGAAAATTAACTAACGAACGGAGACGTAACAAATTGGTGTCAGAAGTGGGATGGGACCCAACGTTGCTGTGTGGACTTCATGGCTCTTAACAGCATAACCGAAAATGACTCATACCCACTGCCCAGAATTGATGATACTATTGACGCCCTAAGTGGAGCCAGGTGTTTTTCAACTTTAGACTTAAAGTCAGGTTTCCATCAAGTAAAGATGGCTGAAGAAGATAGACCCAAGACAGCATTTAGTTATGGCCAAGGTCTCTGGCAATACCGAGTGATGCCATTCGGGTTCAGTAATACTCCAACAACATTTGAGAGGCTGATGGAACGAGTATTGGAAGGCCTACAATGGAGGATAGCCCTAGTGTATCTGGACGATGTCATTGTATTTACAACAACTTTTGACGAGGAAATGTCCCGGCTGGAGGAAGTATTCAAGCGTTTGAAAGCAGCAAACCTCAAACTCCATCCCAAGAAATGTCATTTGTTCCAGAAAGAGGTGCTATACTTAGGCCACATTGTAAGTGAGAATGGTGTGCAAACTGATCCTGACAAGGTGCGTGACTGGCCATCACCAGACAATGTGGGAGAGCTAAGAAGTTGCTTGGGACTCTGTACTTATTACCGGAAGTTCGTGAAGGACTTTGCAACTATAGCAGCTCCACTACATGATTTGACTAAAAAAGGCCAGAAGTTTGAATGGACAGTTTCTTGCCAGCATTATTTCAAGACGTTGAAGGAAAAATTGGCCACTGCTACACTTTTAAAGTTTCTAGATCCCTCACTGCCGTACATACTGGATTGTGATGCTAGTAATGTCGGAATTGGAGGAGTGTTGTCTCA
>NW_013665905.1:627573-631088 GCF_000517525.1 Limulus polyphemus
TTTATCTGGCATAAAATAGAAATATTAAATATGATGCAAAATGTGGATTCCACCAGTAGTGAATGTATAAAAACAAGTTAGTAATTTGAGGATTAAATAAAGTGACCCAAATTGAACACATTACTCCACATTTAGACAAATCAGCATCCTATAGGATGAAACGTTGGCCTCCTTGTACTCAATATTTCTATGTGTAACAAACTAACATTTTGTGGGGCCCTGCATGGCATGGTGGTTAGGGTGCTCGACTCGCAATCTAAGAGTCACGGGTTCGAATCCCCGTCACACCAAACATGCTCGCCCTTTCAGCCGTTATAATGTGACGGTCAATCCCACTATTCGTTGGTAAAAGAGTAGTCCAAGAGTTGGCGGTGATGACTAGCTGCCTTCCCTCTAGTTATACACTGCTAAATTAGGGACGGCTAGCGCAGATAGCCCTCGTGTAGCTTTGCGCGAAATTCAAAACAAACAAACAAACATTTTGTGAAATTATACAAAAAGTACAAGTGAGAAATTCGATAGATAAAATCATTTTGATTAAAAATATATAGGCCTGTCATGACCTGGTGGTTATGGCGCTCTACTCGCAATTTGCGGGTCGAAAGTTCCAATCCCGTCACCGAACATGCTCACTGTGGGGTTCTTATGAATAATGTGATGGCCAATCCCACTATTTGAATATAGTAGCCCAAGAGTTGGCGGTGAGTGGTGTTTATTAACTGCTTTCCTTAGTATGTCACTTCTAAATTAGGGATGGATAGCGTAGATAGTCCTCGAATAACTATGCGCGAAATTCCAAATACAAACAAACAATATGCATATATTGTAGGTGGCGTATTTCATTTAATTCACTTGCTAGCGAGAATAAAATTTGTTACTTCGCAGTTAGTTAGACGCGGGTAAAAAGAGATATTAAGAGCGTTTTGAAAGGGTTAAGTTAGAAAAAGAGTGTGTGTGAAAAGTAAGCAGTTTCACTTACTTTGGTGTTGGAGTTTATGTAGATGGTAACGGCACAAATGAATATGTATTACTTAATCTATGAATTTAACATCCTTGCGAACCTCTGTGGATAATCGTAAGCGAGAGGATCATGGCGCCGAATCTCTTCGTGCATTGTGTCGTGGTACAACTACAACCTACAAGAATCTGAGTGCAGGGTATGGTACTAGTAATAGTAGTATTAGTATTACAGTACTTGTAAGTTGTAAAAGTTTTCTAAGTTATTATTAATGTTGAATGCTGTAATTTGTGCAGTAGGGTTATACATTGCAAAATTAAATAAGATTTAAAAACATTATCTTGGAAAGTATTAGTATTACTAGTAGAATAGAAAGGGAATCCCCGGGATTAAATCTCGAAAAGTGATGTATCCAAGTTGTAGGTCTATTAAAATTTAAAGGCTGTAATGAACAGTTTGTAATTTTTAAAAATCGTAAATAATGGAACATTGAAAAGTAAAAAAGAAAAACAGATCTTGTAAATTACTCGGTTTAAAATAGCAGAAAAATGTGCAAAAACAAGTTTTAATATAGAGTAGAACTTAGAAGCACTTCTATTTAAACAAGTATAACCATGGGTATTAATTATTTCAGTATTTTGTATAGTATTACTAGTACTAGCCTAGGGCTATGCTTGTGTGATGGTTAATTTTAACTTAAGTAATTTTTGATAAACATGCCTGTGGTCATTTAATTTTAAGACATGTAAAATTGGAAGGCTGTAAACTGTGAAATAAACCATTTTTCAATTTTTACACTGCTTTCCAAAATAGGTAATAATTATATTATTTTATATGCAAGTTATATTGAATTAAGTTTGCTTGAGATGAAGTAGAAACTAAGAGGTACAGTTGATGTACCATATACAAATCACACTGACATACTTAGTTTCTTATTGGTTCTGTTTTTATCCAACTTTATAAGAAATTGGTCTGTTTAGGCCTGGCTTAAAAATGCTTTTGTTTGCTGTAACCCTAAACTGATTTAAAAATAAATGAGGTAAATATATATATATATATATATTTTTTTTTCAAACTGGTTTGTGCAAAAATATTTCAGAAGTACCACTAATGCTAAACTATGAATACAGTTACAATCAACATTTATTCTATGAAGAGAATTGCAGAAATTTCAAATTCTGATGCAACACACACTTGATGGTTAATGTCAACGTCGATCAACAAAGTTGAATTGACTGTTGCTGACAATTTTATGGTTTGTTCATCCATTTCATCTCATTTGCCAAGTAAATCTACGAGTACTTTCCTCCAAGTGGATAAGTTCCAATTGGAATTAATTTGTTTTGTTCCTGATACTCAATCTGCAAAAACATATTTCAGACACACATACACTGAACAGACTTGTGTTGGCTATGTTGTTGATGTATGCTTGTCAATAGTAAATTCTTCCCTGTTAGATTGTGCATTTATTAGTTTAGGGTGAAGGGTCCTGGGGATGAGATAAGCCATGTTGTTAAACCTCAATGCATAGGTCAATCAGCATAGAGCTGTTGATTAGTAATCAGGTGATGCTCTCCCACATTGTCATGGACTCCATGAATTTCCGAGATAAAAATGTTAAAGTTGGCAAATTTTGTTAAATGGGTCAGTATATCAGCAGAGATATCCCAAGTCATAATGTAAAAAAAAATCTGTCATTCCAATTTCAGATGGTCGGTTGGGTTACAGCAACAGAAATATTTTAAAGCCTGGCCTTATCCTCATATTCTTTGATTCTCTAGTTTTGCTGAATTTGTGAGCAGAGTTGAAGCTAGAATGATTTGAGTGGTGAGTGGTAAAAACCAGTAGCCCATAGATGTACATTCCTGTGCCTGTCACCATCTCCCTCCCCCCTTGGCCAGACAAAAAAAAAGTTATAATTTTAATGTTTATAATTTTAATGACTTTACAAATTTGTAAATTCCTTCGGAAAGTCTTATAAAATACTTCGCATGAGCAGCTACTAGGTAAATGTGTTATAAGATGAATGATGAGTCTAAAAAATATGTGGAGACAAATTTTACCATAGGCAGTTTTATTTTTCTGATTGATCTATCAGGTGATTGATACAAATTAGTCACAATGAGATTAAAAACTATTTTTATGCAAAAATATATTGATGTACTTTTATATTTTAGGTATTTGAAAAATTTTGAAAATATTTTTACATGTCACATAAACTTTTACTGAAAAGAAAATAGGCTTTGTATGGTATCCACTGTGGATGATACTGTCTGATGTGCCATGCTATGTACAAGTGAATTAGTGTGGCATGGGATGTTTGTTCAGTTTGGCATGCAGGGTTTTTTTTCCAGTGGATTTTTCTTAAAGTATTTTAGCATGAAGGTTAGTTGCTTCATGATTTTTCAGGAAAAGTGTTTGTTCCTAACAGGCTCTTTGTGAAGTAAACTGTACCGTGACATATACAAAGAAATTTTTCGTGTATATGATGAACTTTTTCTCAGTGATATTTAGTGCCGGGCAGTAGTAGTTGCATTACATAGAAGTGTTGGGTAGG
>NW_013665905.1:631504-635029 GCF_000517525.1 Limulus polyphemus
TATATATATATATGTGTGTGTGTGTGTGTGTGTGTGTGTGTGTGAGTGAGTGAGTGAGTGAGAGAGCGAGAGAACATGAAAGAGATTTGCTCATCTATGTCATGCAAAAACAATTTTCAACTTCATTAAGTGAGTTGCATTCATTTCCTTTGGTTTGTTTTAAGAAACTTATCACATATAGAAAGTTTCCTTTATGCTTATCAAACTGGTAAAGACTGTTTGTTATACATTATTCTGTGTTACGCTACTCTTTTTTTTTTAATATAGAACTGGGAACACTTTTCAAATGAGGCAAAAATGTACCTTAAGCTTTTCTGGTCAGAAACCATGTTACTAGTATTTTATATAGTATATGTGGTGCAAGCCAGTGATGGTTTCATAACGTATATTTAAGAAGAAAAGTACAGGGTGGGCAAGAAGTCTGCCCCCCCACCACAAATGAATATAGTTTGCATGAAGGAAAGAATTTATTGTGTATTGACATATTTAAATATTTACTTGTAAAAATACACAGGTGTGTGTAGTTTATGCTAAAGTGAAATTGATATATTGTTTAACAAAATAAACTTTTTTATACTTTTGTTATTCCTAAATGTGGTATCTAAAATGTATTTTCCTCTTTGTCTTTGCAGTTGTCTAGATGCTCAATTTAAAGAACTGGTCAGAGCAGGCTTTTGCAAATTCTGTCTTTGTATAGCAAGAAAGTCTGTTTTTATCATTATTTTTTAAAACATGGATGACACACCAAGAAGAAGAACAAGAGCAAAACTTTTGAAGAGTAAAAAGCAAGTTCAGAAAGAGGAAGAGCAGAAATCCAAATTGATTGAAACTTCAAAAGGGCCACAAGTGGTTGTCCCTCCAGAAGAAAACGATGCAGTAGAAGTAGAAATTGAACTCCCTTTGGAAGAAGTATTGGACTCTGTAGAAGAGAGTATTCAAGAAGAAGTGGTGCGCATAGAAACTGGCTCACTGAATATATCTCCATCACGCTCAAGACGTAATGACTCTTTTCAGTCTTATGCAACACTATCTCCTGCCAGAGATTCAGCTGATGGATCTCATGTATCAGCTTTTACCTGCAGTAAGCTATCTGATAAACATACAAGCAATGAAAAGGACAGAGAAGCTGCTCGTATGGATATTAGTGACAAAGAGCGAGCAACAGATGAAGACTTCTCAATGAAAGGAATTCGGGAAGTTGTATCTACAGATCAGGGGAGTGACAAATTATTTATTCCTTCATATGCACAAGATAAAGAATGGTCTTCTGATTCACAAGTTAAACATGCAGAAGAAAATGATAATTCTAAAGAATGCAAAAAGATTGTGGCACATATAGAGTGTGAAGTTACAGGTAAAGTTAAGGAAGATGGAGAAAGTATGCAACCTCTTCAAGAAGGAAATGAAGAACATCAGGAAAAAGACGCAACACTAGAGCAAAGTAAGCATGATAGTGAAGTGACTTCCAATGTAGATATTGAATCTGTTTTACATGTAGAGTCGCAAGAGTCTGTTGTTCTGGATGAAGTGCAAGATGAAATAGTTGTAAATGTGCAAGATGGAACTGGTATAGAAGAAGTACAAGAGGAAGTAGTTAGGGAAGAAGTTGAAAATGAATTAATTTTGGAAGGAGGACAAGATGAAGTACTTGTTGAAGAAGTGTCAGGTGAAATAATTGTAGAAGTGCAGGGGGAAAGAAATCTAGGTGACGTGCAAGAAGTTACCTTTGTAGAAAGTATTGAAGGAGATACTTTTTTAGAAAACCATATACACACAGATCAGATAGGTGATGGAGAAGAGTGTTTTGTAGCCAATGTTGTAACTTATTTCGGAGATGAAGAAGGACTTGGTGGTACACTTGACGTAGTTGAAGACATTGGAGCAACAGCTGTGATTGGGGAAGTTGTTGAGGAAGATGATGTGAGTGTCATGTTGACTGAACAGTGTGTTAGTAGTGAAACAACTAAAGAAAGCTTAGAACCAAGTGAAAAACAAACTGGTGTATGGGAAAACATTGAAAGATTAGCAGAAGTTGCATGTTTGGAATTTTGTGAAAATAATAATAATAAGGAACCAGTAGCTGATAAGGAAAATGTAATCCCAGAGAAAATTGGCACTCATAACCAAGTTTCTAAGGTTTCAGAAGGTGATTCAAAAGTAGACCAGTTGAATGGAGAGAAATTCCAAAATAAGAATGAACAAACAAATCCTGTTCCTCTAGGTTCAACATCTCCCATACAAAAAAGCTTAACTGCATGTGAAGATAAACTTAAAAGTAATGCTGCAGCGACAAACTCTACAAACATTATTTCTAAAACCCTTGACCAAAATCTACCACTTGTATCAGATGACCAGAAAAAAACAGTAAGCGAAGAAACAGAACTTAATGAACAGGAGACAGATAAGAAGGAAAACAAGAATGACACTAAAAACATTGAGCTATCAGTGAAAGAAATCGAAATGCAAATTGATAGTGTTACAGAAACAAATGGAAGTAGGACAGTTTCAGTTGAAGAAGAGCCAGAAAATGTTCAAGAAACATCAGAAAAAGAAGAAGGATCAGTGGGAAGATCACTGAGGAAGAAAGGTAAGCGATATGATGATTGTTTTACACACATGTATATAGATTTACTCATTATTTCCCTAAATAGATATATTTTAAATAATATCATTATTGGTATAAAAATGTACACATTTAGCATAATAAGCTGTTCTAGTGAATATTTTCTGAAAATCTTTGTATTTCTTTTAAGAACTTTTGATGAAATGTTCCTATAGATATTTTAATCTGTACTTGCAATTAATACTGTGATTTGTTTCAAATGGGTATTTTATTTTCAGGTTTTTATTTTCTCATTGTGTTAAAATTTCAATAATGAATTATTTGTGTATGTGGTTAGTTTTTATTAAATAATTATTCAAGTTAAAATTTTTCACCACAAGTTCTTTCTCTTTCTCTTTTTTGGATTTAATAGGTTGTCTCTAGGACTTTTTTGTAATATTATTTCCTTTACAAATTAAGTGAATTCAGTTTTGTACAGAGTTAAATCTATAATAAACTTGTGAATGATGGATAACCTGTATTGGGTTGTTTGAGTATTGTGCTTTTCTTGGCTCATGATAGCATTCTTTTGACTGCCCTAAACCATTGAGGTGTAGCTTATTTTTGCACCCTTGCTTTATACATATACAGTTTTTGGTCATTATTGGAAATGTAGTGTTCCTTTACTTTTACAGTCTCTGTACTTTCTGGATTTGAAGTCCCTATTTCTGTTCAGAGATATTTCTTTTGCTGTGGTCCAAGAGTCATAAATGTGGCATGATAAAAGTATAGGAATGTATAATTATGCCCTCCTTAGCCTGAAAAGTCCTTAAAATGCATTTCAGTGCTGTACAACCTGGAAACATTACAATTGTGGCAGCTACAAATGAATAATAACAATGTTTAACCCTTTTGAGATGGGACATGGGTGAAAGGCCATGTTGTCACATTTGTTGACTTGCATTCAAAATTTTATAAACTAC
>NW_013665905.1:635157-645258 GCF_000517525.1 Limulus polyphemus
GTAAATATTAAGCTTTTTTGAAAATCTGTGTTTTTTATTGTAGACTATACCAATTCTAAGAACCCATGAATAAAAGCAAAAAATAATGTGTTATATGGCAACTGTACTACATTTGCTACTTACATTACCCAATAATAGGGCTCATCAGACTGGCTGGGATACAATAAGTATAATAGTGGTGTAGGTATTATATGCATCATCAGTTTACATGAACAACAACTGTTAGGATATGAATCAGCTTAAGCAAGAGAATTGTAATTACTATCAATTTTATTTAATTCACTTTTAAAGTCAGATATTTAAGTAAGAATTAGTAACACAACATTATTTTGTTTGAATTAACTTAACTTTCATTCACATGAATTGGCAAACTAAAAAACTAATTTTCTTGTTTTCTTAGTGGGTCAGGTATTCACAGTATGAACTATATTAGTAATTTTAAGAACAGGAGTAGGGCTGAATGATTAATCAGTAGTGGTATTTGATAATTGATTAATCGAAGAGCTCACTGATAGATTAGTACTGTAATTTTCTGCATATAATATGCTCTCAAACATAATACATACACTAATCTGCACAAAGAGTCAAATCTGCTTTATCACCATAAATAATACACGCCTAGACTTTTGCAATACTGCAGTCAAAGTAACCCTTTGATGACAAGAATGTTAGAGTGTCCCAATAATCTCTAATTGTGTGTTCGCTGTAGTGCTTGCTATCTTTGAAATCATGACAAAACTGTGTTTATAGATACTGATAATGAATGAAAATGTGAGAAAATTTACATTTATACCTTAGAAACAGAGAGAATTAACCTTATGGAGACGGGGCAAAACCCAATGAGCATAGTTTGTATGGAGAATGATATGCGGTGCAACAATATTTATGATAACTCTGAGTTTTCTTAATGTATCTTTATAAAAGTTGGTGAGATTCTGTTAAAGATTATAAGTACTTTTCCTGTGCAGTACTTCCCAAAAAAAGTCCTTTTTTTTAGACATTGTTTACTATTTTTTTTTCTAAATTTTTTTTAATGAGGTATAAATACTACGATTATTAATTACTAGCACAAACAGCTGCCCATAGGGACGGCATTATTGCTAGTAATACTAATTTTGATTAAAACAAATATTTAAAGTCTAGACACATTGGTGATGTGTTTTGAAAAAGCCAAGGCATGAAAATGTACCATGGAAACATTTAATTGACATTCACATAGTTGTATTAGCCTAAAAATAATTAGTTATTGGGTGAGGCTTTAACTGGATTGCTGTAGACTCCAGCTGTTTTGATTTCAGAAAACCTAAAAAAAAAGCTTTTGTTGTGATTAATAAACCAATAAACACTGATATCTAATGCTTCTTTCTGATTCTATATGATTGTGAAAGGATGTCTGACTTTATATCAATTTCTGAAGAAATGGAGATTGGAGATCTGCACCTTGTAGATCTGTGTCTACTTATATAACATTAAATAGTCCAGTCTTTAATGGGTTTGGTAGCCAGTTATCTTTCCTCAAATCAATAGTTTAAAGTGAATGACAGTGGCAGGTAGCCTTAATAGTGTTGTAATAACAAAGAAAGAGTGATCAAGTTTACTGATGATGGGAATCGAACCCAAGACCTTCAAATCATGAAACACCTCCCCATTATTTCAGTTACCTGGATAGTTGGAATAATTGAAAACCACAAGTTCTATTAGTTGATTATTTGTGTGACAGTTGACTTAATCTTAATTTCAATTCTTGGATAATCATAAACAGTAATAATTGAAACAGTTGATTCTGATTAGTTGATTATTTGCATGAATACTGTTATAATTTAGATCATTTGATAGTTGGAAACTAATTTTGATTGGTTGATTATTTTCATAACATTAATTATTTTAATCTTAATTTTGATTAACTGCTTATTTAACCTCACACTAATGGATGTAACTGATGTTCATAGGTGATCAATTATATTGATTAATCAATATATTTGCCAAGTTCTAGGTATGATCTTTTCCACTCCAGTAATTTTGTTAAATGTATATTGTTTCAGAGCATTATTACTTAACAAAAATGTATTTTCTAATTGTCTGTTTTGACTATTTTTTCTGTATTATTGTTAAAGTAAAACTTGGTTACTATACTTTAGTGGTTCCCAGATTTTTGGCAAACTAGTAAAATACCAAAAGAATTTTCTGAAAAAAGAACTTTTAGTCTTCAAATATTGAAAAAAAACGTAAATAAGTGTCAGTGCTTTCAACAGTCAATGTTGCGGACCAGTAGAAATTAATTCAAGGACCAGTACTGGTCCGCAGACCGGCACTTGGGAAGCACTGCTGTAGTGCATTTTTTATTTTATTAGTGACATTATTTTCCTATTGTAATGTTCTAAATTACCACACATTTTATAAAGATGTGTGCATATGCATGCTTATTTGTTTCTTGCATTAATTTGATTGAACCCCAAACCTTTACAAAGCACTATTTTTGTAATGTTAAATATAGTAGTATAAGAAAGAACTTATCTGTTTGTAACACAAAAAAATATTGAAAGAGAAAGACTATCATGGAAAAGAACAAAATGAAGCAAAAATAAAAGCTATGCAAAGTTATGTATTAGGAATACAGTTTATCTAAACAAATAATGAAGGCCAAAAAATGAAAAATATTTAAACAAGATTATGCACTAAGTATACCAGTCAATGGAACAAGTTTATTGGAGGCCTCTATGTTATATTATGAAACATTCGGGGGTTCACCTGCTATTCAACTTGTATGGTAGTAAAAGCTCAATTTAATAACCTAATATTAGTGGTACAGCATACAAATTATACTAGAATAAAATCGCTATTAAGTTGCCTAAACTAGTGACACCCACAACTGGCTGGGATGCCAACTTTAGGAAGGTTTTCTTACTCACCATCTCCAATGGTAGGACTTTTTCTTTCTCTTCTCTTATTTATTTTTTACTTCTTTTCTTCTGAGAGCACTCACTTTCCCACAACTGTCTACAGATAGTGAAGGATGATATAGATGTGGGACACTATGGGCTTAAGCTCTCACATCTTGCTCTTATTTTGTTTTATTTTTTCTTATTTCCCTCTTTATTATTCACCCCCAGTGGCACAGCAGTAAATCTGTGGATTTAGTGCTAGAAATCAGGTTTTATTACCAGTGGTGGACATAGCACAGGTAGCCCATTGTGTAGCTTTGTGCTTAACTACAAACAAAGATACAAAGTCGTTTATTATTATTTTTTCTTTAGATGAGAGGCTTTGCGAATAGAGATTAAGACTGATAGATGGTATATACCAACGACTATGTAAGTCCTATTTATACAGTAACCTTCAAAACCTTCATGCCCCACATTATAGCCTGTATGTTCTTGTGACTTTGTTTTGCTGTGCAGCAGTTTAGTTAAGACTTGTTTTGTATTATAAATATGTTCTATTTCATCATAGGTTTGATCTCACTGTTTGTAATGCTGTCATTTCTTTTCACTATAAATATTAACTGGTTAGGTAATGTTTATGTTTACACACACAGTGTATACGTGTGTGTGTATTAATGTTTGATTTTTCCTTTTATACACATTGTAACCAGTTGCAAAAATGATATATTGTGAAATAACTTTGGTAAATATTGAAGAATGTGTTTTGTTTTACAAGAACAAATATTTTGATTTCAGCACGGAGGAGTTTTGCTGAAATAGTTAAAAATCCTGTTGTTGATCAATCTCCCAAAAAAGGCATATCTGCTCAAGGTGGTCTCAAAACATCACCAGTAGAAGCTAGGTCAAGTAAAACACGTTCAGGAAGCCCTTCAAAAGATTCTGGAAATGAAACACCCGTAAGAAAAACAACTAAAGGGGTAGGCAAGATTAGTTCAAGAACTCCATCAGCTGATGTGGAAACAACTAAAGGAGTTGGCAAGAATGGATCAAAAACTCCACCAGCTGAAATAGAAACAACTAAAAGAGCAGGCAAGACTGGTTCAAGGACTCCATCAACTGATATAGAAACAACTAAAGGAGTTGGCAAGATTGGATTAAGAACTCCATCAGCTGAAATAGAAACAACTAAAAGAGTAGGCAAGACCGGTTCAAGGACTCCATCAACTGATGTGGAAACAACTAAAGGGGTAGGCAAGATTGGATTAAGAACTCCATCAACTGAAATAGAAACAACTAAAAGAGTAGGCAAGACTGGTTCAAGGACTCCATCAACCGATGTGGAAACAACTAAAGGAGTTGGCAAGATTGGATTAAGAACTCCATCAGCTGAAATAGAAACAACTAAAAGAGTAGGCAAGACTGGTTCAAGGACTCCATCAACAGATATGGAAACAACTAAAGGGGTAGGCAAGATTGGATCAAGAACTCCATCAGCTGAAATAGAAACAACTAAAAGAGTAGGCAAGACTGGTTCAAGAACTTCATCAACTGATATAGAAACAACTAAAAGAACAGGCAAGATGAGTTCAAGGACTCCATCAGCTGATACAGACAAAAGTAAAAGAGTAGGCAAGACTGGTTCAAGAACTCCATCGGCTGATATAGAAACACCTAAAGGAGTTGGCAAGATTGGATCAAGAACTCCATCAGCTGAAATAGAAACAACTAAAAGAGTAGGCAAGACTGGTTCAAGAACTCCATCGGCTGATATAGAAACACCTAAAGTAGTTGGCAAGATTGGATCAAAAACTCCATCAGCTGAAATAGAAACAACTAAAAGAGTGGGCAGGATTGGTTCAAGAACCCCGTCAACTGATGTTGAATCAATGAAGCAATTGAAATCCTCTGAAAAGACTAAGGAAAAACAAACTCAGGAGAGACTTTCAGACAACGAATCAAGCCAAACACAATTTGAATCAGCTTCCAAAGGGAAACATAGTAAAATACTGCCTAAGACGCCAGATACTGATGGAGCTAAGAGAAAACCTTCAGCATCACCTGTAGAAAGCAACAGAAAAGGTAAGAAATAACAATTTGTTTAGAAGGGAAAATTAGATGAGCAACAGATGTTTGCTTGATTAATTTGAACTTTAAAACAAAAAAAAGTTGTAGCATTCTTTTTTTTTTTTTTTCTAAATAGGTTTCTATTCTATTACATATGCACTTTCACTTGCTGTTTTTACTCGTAAGGAAATTCTGAATCAATTTTTAGTTAGAGAAGAAAAAGAAGTATATACTCATTTTGCTCCAGTAAAAAAATGGAGTTGTATAAATATCAAATAACAATTTCCTTGTGCGAGAAATGAACATAACTGTTTCGGGCCTGCTATGCTTAGGTTTAACTTTAACAGTTGCAAATCTTACAACTAAAATAGTAAGCTTTAGAAGATAAACAATTTCCTTAGGGAGAAGAAAAATCTATAATTACACTATCATAATCAATTAAGTTGTGCATTGTAAAAAGAAATCCTGCTGTTAGAATGTACTTTCTTTATTATTGGCTGTGGATAATTATTTATAGAACATACTTATAGTTAACTAGATACAAGCAGATTGAAAGTTGTTCCTTACCTTGTTTATGAACAGTGTAGGTGGATCAGCTAAGACATAATTGTCAGTTAGATTACTCCAAGTATAATTATAATCTTATATGTGTACACCAAAAAGTTTTGTGATATAAACTAAATTTGAACATAATAAAAAGGTAAAATATTGTCTTTTTTAATAAATTATTTAAATTGAACACCTTAGTGAAGAGAAATGCCATTTGAGTAGATAACTTAAACAGACTTTTTAGGGTTAGGAGAAAAAAAGAAGCCAGAATAGGGTGCATGATATACTTGAAACATAAGAACTTTATGTTGGCTGTCAAAAATTATAAAGTATGTGAGCAAATTAGTTATTACCTATGCAAATATTAACGGATTTTGTTTACTACTGAATAGAGTTGTAATGAAGTGTATATTTTGATTTACAAAAGTTCAGAACCTATTACTGAATGAAGGTTTAAACCTTTGATGGTACTAATTAGCATAATTAACTGATGATGTCACAATAACTACTAGTTTGTATTCCAAAGTCTCTTATTTTTTAGGTAGTCCATATATATATATATATATATATATTAGATAAAGCATTCACATGTATTTGAAAAGTTTATAAAGCTGTAATCATGTTTTTATATTTATATAAAAGTATAAAATACATATTTATGTACATGTATTTTCTGTGTGTGATACTTATAGCTACATACAGTAACCTCATATTGCAAGAGCACACTATTGTAGCCTATTAAAATGACTGCAGCTGGCTTAAGCAAAACAGATCTTTATTTAACGTCACTGTTCAAAGCAGGTTACTGCTCAGTGTTTTTAACATAAAATTGCTGATTAATTGAACATAACTAATAAACATAATAATGAATAAACAGCAAATCAGGCCAGAGCAGCACTAATAGTTTGATAAGAAAATAAATACAGACCTTCATCTATAACAAAAAGTAACACAAGAGTGTTGTTAACAGTCATATCTTTTAAGAAGTTTGTTGACTAATTAAAAATTCATCTTGAATGAAAACATCAGCCATATGAATAGATAATGAAAATGATAAATAAACAGCAGAACAGACTAACAGTAACATTTTAGTTAGAAAATAAATAGACTTTATGCCTTGTACACTAGACATTCACTACACATAATTGAAGTAGTGCGGATGTTATTACCTCTCCACCCCTAACCATATAATGTTTTGGTGGTGTGTGTGTTTTTTTTAATGCAACAACTTTTTTTTTAAGTAATCAAAAGATTGTTTACTATTCAAACAGTTTCTGTTAACAAGAGAAAAATCCAGTTACTACCCTGTAAGAAGGTAATATTCAATTAAACATTAATATGCCCCTAATTACTAGCTGTTCCAGTTCCAATTTTTAAGTCCTATAATTAGATTTATAAGATCAACAACTCTGGTTGAGAAAGAGTAACCCAAGTCTGTAATAATGCCAATTTCAAAGGTGAACAAACAAGAAAGTGGACAACAGCTCTCAAAATTAAATCAACAAAGCTCATAATCAACAAATATTACAATATGCACACATATGTAAAGTGATATGGCTATGTGTACTCATTCAGTAGTAGATTTGTTTTCGAAGGGTCATCCGATAGCCAGAAATTCAAACATGGTTCTATACATTCAAATGTTCATCAGGCAGCATTCGAGCAGTGTCAGTTTTTTTTATCTTGTTAACAGAAACTGTTTGACAATGTTGTAATAGTAATCAATCTTTTGATTACTTAAAAAAAAGTTGTTGCATTAAAAAAACATACACACCACCTGGTCCTATACATTTGAATGTTCATCAGGCAGCATTGGAGCAGTGTCAGTCGTAAAAAAAAAAATCTAGAATTTAGTTTCATATGTAATGCCAAACAATTTTCAATCAACTTTTTACTTTGATGGTATTTTAAAAACCTCACTGCAATCTATACAAATCCTATCATACATAGTAAATATATTCACCTGCCAAAGAGAACATATTTATGGAAGGGGTGGAAGATCCTATATTATTCATAATGTGTTTTAAGGTCTTCTTTTACATATAGATGAGTAAAACAACAGAATGCCACACACACATGGCACATTGTGAGCCAAAACATTTAGCTGAAAGGTAAAGACTGTCCCTCAAAAATAAAAACTCCAAACTAGTGGAACACATCTGCCTACCCATCAAAGCAAGTCTTACCACAATTTTCTCTCTCCACTAAAAATTATAATACAATAGTTATACCTCTCTTCCACTAAAATATAATTACTTTTTCCATTTTGTTAAGGGTTCTACAACTTCATTTTAGCAGAAGAGTGACTACTGTATTTTAACAAAAATTCACTGGAATTTATTTTTTCTTACTAAAGTGTACATACTATATTTTGATTTTTCATATGCTATGTTTTTTTGTTGTTGTTGTTGCAGCCCTTTCTCCATCAGAAACAACAAAAGAAGAAGAAAAAGTAGATGTACTGAAAATGAAGAATGAAAATGAAACTTATAAAAAGCCATTTCAGCATGGTAAGTAACAACGAATACATCTTCTGAAGTTAGATAGTATTTGATTTATATAATACTTCACGGAAATGGTCAAAAAGAGATATGTATATTCATCAATAGCTGCAAATTATCAGGTAATACCTAACAAGATATAAAGTGTGTGTTTAATTTAAATGCAGTTGTCAGACAGCTGTAGACTGATTTTAAATAATTCTGTTGGCCGGTTGAGTTGACTCAACGATACCAAATAATGAAACTTTTAAGTCAAATAATTCATAAATTCTCATCAGAATGAACTAGCTTTATAAGGAATTCAGTAAATTAATATCTTCTCTTTCTACTGGTAATAAATAATCGAATGAGATATGTCAGACAGAATTATTAAAAAAATTTGAAAGACAGGGTGTTATAGTCGGGCATTGCATGTAGGTTTGGCTTATTGATTTATATTTCAGTAAATCAAGAAGATTGGAGACTATAATTTTAGGTTATGTCTTAGTAATATCTATAATATAACTGTATTTTTGTGTTAAACTCAAATAGGGGTAAAAAGAATATCTAAAATAGGCAATTTGGAACAAAAAAATGTAATAAAATACAGAGAAGTGAAGATTGATAGTTTATTTAAATATTTCCCTTTGAAATTAATAAATCAAAATTTAGATACTACAAAAATTTGAATTATTAGTTGCATTTTGATGCCAAGTTTATTAACGTAAATTGATGGCAATGTAATTCAATTAAATTTTGAATGTACCTCTGTAAAAAGGATGTGAAATGAGCAGTTTGATCTACCTGCATTCGTAGGGTTAAGCAAGTTTTATCTATGTGTCAACGTTGGTTTCATACAAGAATAAAGCAAAGAAATCATGATTTATATATTTCATCATGTTACATTTACTGGAAACTTCAGTAGTGAAATATAAAACTCAACAACAAAATATTATTCATTAAATTTGAACCACTGAGTGATTATCGTATTAGAACCTCAACATTTAGATAAGTTTCATTTACAAACTTTTGTGTAGTAAAATTGTAACCACTGTCCAATTTAGCAGATAGCCCTTGTGTAGCTTTCCGTGAAATTAAAAAAAACAAACTTACTACAAAGTAAAGATTGTAAGAAGGAAAAATAAAATTTTTATGTGGTACTGGTACTAGTAGTATTACATACAAATCACACAAGTTTATCATTCTAAATACTGAATCATATTATTATTATTATTATTATTATGAACTAAATATAAAATTACACTAAATTATTTAACTTAAAACTACAAATTTAAATGCAAAAGATATAAAAAATCACAAACTCTTTCAGTTCAAAGTCCTAAGCCTAGGTCATGTAAAGACCTTGCACTCGCCAGTCGATAGCTCTTAACCCTAACAATCGTGGATCAACTTCTTTCCTAAAAAATATATCTATTTTGAGTTAATTTTTCAATATAATGATTAATATAAACAGATATACCATGCAGCATGACTTAAGCTACTATATAAAAAAAATAAAAGTCATGTATATCCCATGCAGTTTTTCCAGAAGCAACTTTTCTAACGCTATAGAAAAGCCCTATTGGCCAGTACTAAATACAACCTCTACATAAAATGGCAGTGACTATAATAAGCACCACCCACATTCATATTGTAAAATCCAGAGAACAACGTTTCATCACGTGCTTTCCTTATCATCCTATGATTTGTCAAATGGGAGATACAGCAATTGGAATAATTGGTGCTGAAATTGACACTTTCGACTAGGATTGGCTAAAAGTTTTACAACTGAGGTTTAACATGCCCAGATGCAGTTTTATAAAGAAAACAGACTAGAAAAAGGTTTAGATACCAATCACAGATGGCAGGACCAGTGCTGAGGTGAAAGGAAATATCTTAAAAAAATTTTTGAAAAAAACATTTCTTCTTAGAGGGCACTTGTTTACAGTCTAAAACGTATTGTAGGAATTTTTTCATTAAATTCCTCTTTAAACTTCATTAAATAATACAATTTTGTACAAATAATTGAATGTTATGCTACATTTATAAAAATAAAATCAGAAATCTGTTAAAAGATAAGTTCTCTATCATTTTTTCAATTCACAAATGATTTTGCCCTCACACTT
>NW_013665905.1:646258-651115 GCF_000517525.1 Limulus polyphemus
CTGAAAATGACATCTTCGACTAGGATTGGCTAAAAGTTTTACAACTTAGGTTTAACACGCCCAGATGCTGTTTTATAAAGAAAATAGACTAGAAAAAGGTTTAGATACCAATCATAGATAACAGGACCAGTGCTGAAGTGGAAGGAAATATTTTAAAAAAATTTTGAAAAAACTTTTCTTCTTAGAGGGTGCCTATTTAGTCTAAAACGTATTTTAGGTTTTTTTCATTAAATTCCTCTTTAAACTTCATTAAATAATACAATTTTGTACAACTAATTGAATGTTATGCTACTATTTAAAAAAATAAAATCTGATATCAAATAAAAGATAAGTTCTCTATAATTTTTTCAATTCACAAATGTGATTTTGCCCTCAGATAAAATTAAAACGGCCATAGAAGATAAAGGGTTAAAGGCATGCTTAAGTAAATACAAGCAATACAGAACCCCAGGACCATTAATGTGTTAAATGCATACTACCAGCTCCCTAAGGGGTAAATCAAGTAGGGAGATTGATTTGGCTATTGTAACTAAAATTTTATAGATACAGGCAAGTTTGTATTTAGATGTAATAGGCAAATAGAATGTTGTGCTCAGTATGATGTAAAAAGTATTAGTCTTTATAAAGAGGAAATCAGTGTATTTTTTTTGGTCATGGTGAGGTTTTGATGCATCCCATGAAACTTCAGCATAGCAGATACTCATGCAACTAGTGTTAGATGACCCACATAATTACATAACTTCCATCAGTTTCTGAGATGAAGAGCTAACTAAATGCTAAGCAGTAGCAATATTCCTTGAAAAATGGATAGAATAGCACTATACAACAAAACAGAAGGATTAAGAACAGTGCAGTGTGGAATGGAAAGGTCTGCCAGTGATATAGTACAAAATAAGACTGGGACCAGTGATAAGGATACAAACTTGGAAGTTTGCTCTAGTAATGATGCCACTGCTTTATAAACCCAAGGGTTAGATGTCGACGTGTAACCACAGTATACAAGAATGCTGTACTTGACTGTTGGAAACCTTTGGCATATCATTTAATTGAAACATACCTTTCTTATATGATGAGCCTTTCTCACAGACTAGCAGCAAATTTGATCAAATGCCTTATTGTATATGAGACAATTGGTATATTTGCTACTGTAGAGGTCTAGTACATATGTTTATCTTATCAATACTTTCTCTGTTACAGTATTCTTCTAGTCACCCACCCGATATTTTGCTATAAAACAAAATATTTAGTTTTGCTTACATTAACGTAAATAAGTATGTTTTTAACTCAAAACAACAAATAATACCTTGCTACAGTCTGCCTCTCGGTGGTTCCGCAGTAAGTCTGAGGGTTTATCATGTTAAAAATTGGGTTTTAATACTCAGGTTAGGAAAAGCACAGAAAGGCAATTGTGTAGTTTTGTAGTTATCAACAAACAGTTGATGTTACATTCATGTATACTCTGATCTACATTTACTTATCTATCTAGTGCCTTCTGGTCATGGATATTGCTATGAAAAAGTGATAACCATTTTGGTAGAGGTCTGATTTTTGGAGGATGGTATCTTCGTGACCAAAATGCACATTAAAAATGTTCTTATTACATTCTTATCGTATTCTGATCTACAAATGATATAATCTCAGAAACACTTCCCACCCATTCCTAAAAAAAAGTTCAATAAATCATTTTGGAGATGTTTCTCAAAACTTTTTTTTTCTTAAAAAGGTGTTTCTTACTAATTAACTGTTGTATTGAAAAACATATGAAATTTGTTTATTGCATTAATATTTTTGAAAACTCTAGAAGATTATTTTGTGTTTATGTGGTATAAGAGATGTTATTTGATTAAAAGGTTTGATCCCCTCCCACTTTTTTACAGGGTGGAAACGAGAAATTGTCTTCAGAGCAACTGTGGAGCGTAATCAGTCCAGGAAAAGAAATTTGGCTGACGTATATTATTTCACTCCCAATGGTCAAAAACTGGTAACTTGTGCCTATTTTCTGTAATATAAAAAGGAAGTTCCATGAGCACAACAGGCAAAATAAAGTTTATATCAGTAGAGCTTAAGGGGAGAAATATTTACAATATAAAAAAAATGAATATTCTCTAATTTTCAAGGAAATCATTTCTGTAATCTTAGTGGTTGTTTAATTCATAATATTTGAAAATTAACCATTCTATAAAACTTACAACTTAATTTTGTAACACTGTTTAGATACTTGATTGTTGTGGGTATTATTGGGTTTAGGCTACAGGCAACTGATATATTTGTTTAGTTTTTTTCTTAATTTTAAATTGACAGTATGGATTTTTTAAGAGGTTAAAAGTCTAGCTAAAGATGTCTTTTTTACATTTACTAAAAAGTGGGCATAAAATAAAATTGAGAGAGGTGTAAAGAGCTAGCAAAGGAATTCCAGACCAACTGCACTACGATTTATCACTAACTTATACCTATAGGTATGTGTACGTTACTAACAAAGGAATTAATGTATTAACACATTGTAGCTATTACTAGTATTAGAACAAAGTTTTATTTGTTGATATGCATACATAACTAATGAAGGAACTGTTTTAATAACCACATTATAACTGCTGTCAGTGCTAAAACAACATTTATTTCTCTTTGTACTCATAAAAGCAGATGTTACGAGAACATGAAAGAAAAAAAAAGTTTGAAAGTAAAGCAGCAAAATCATAATTCGAAAGTTTTGAAAGGATTAAAGATAGCATCTGAGTAGACTGTGCTCTCCAACTAATAAAGAAAATTTAGGAATAATATTAGCATTAAGAAAAATTGTTCTGAAATTAATGTTGTCTAAAGATGTGGGTGGGAGGTCCACAAGCTCAAAGAATGACTTTTCAACTCATCTTTCATAAGTTCACTTTAGCACTCATAATAATTAGTGGAATTGTTACATTTGAATGCATGTGTATGTTAAACAAATGAATTTTTTTATTTCCTAGACTTCTTTCTTTTTGACCCCTGTGAACAAGTTTGAAATAAATCTAATTTATTGAAAAAATAAAACTTAACACTTGTGGGTCTGTATAAAGTCAAAGGTATATAAAGCCAAAGATTTTTTTGAAATGATTTATTTAACAGAACGTAATATTTTGGGACAACATGATACCTGTTGGTCCATCTTGGTTGTTCCATCCTCAAAACTAAATTAAAACGAGTAAAAAATAATAATAAAACCCTTTTCATTCATATACTTATCAAGAGGGATTGATAAGTATGATTTTCTAAAATGGAGTCAGCTATTTCAACAATTATTTTTAACATGGGATTGGTCATTTGGTGAATTTTTTAAAACAAAGGGTGTAGATTTTTCTTTAAATATTGTCTAAAATGGGTTTTAGATCACCCAACTTTAAGAAAAGGTACCTCCATCTGAGTTCTTGTTCTCAACTATTATGCTTCTAATGTGTTAGGAAAATATAGTAATATCTGACTTAGCACTGTTGTGGTGTATCTTATTGTGTTTTTGTATGCTGACACATTGTATTGATTTGCTACAAGTTGTAGCCTACATGTGTAGAAAGTATGGGTAAGAATTTTTGTACTTTTTGAACATTAAAACTAAAAACTGATTTTCCTGTATATTAATTCAGTATTTCATTTGGATTTGTGTTACAGTACAAGTTAAATGTTGTTTTGAAATACAATACTACTTGTTTGAAACAGTGGTCATCATTTAGTAATAATGGTGAGTGATATGGTGGTTATGTCCAGTATTGATATGCTTCTGCCATAAGGTTATGTTGCTGGTATGATATGAAACTATGACAGCAGTTGTTAATGCATTTTGTAATAATTTATCTTTTGTCTTGTGTATATATATCTGAACTCTCAAGTACATGTAATTAATACACTATTATTCTAAAAAGTTGACGTGTCCAACAGGTGCTTTGATTCTTTATAAGTAACCTTAAGAGATTAATGAGGAAATGGAGAAGCTTTGACAGTCAGGTTAACTCTTCTCATGTTGAGTGCTTAGCATTCATCAGAACTTATCATGCTTAACATGATTTAACCCTTTCACGATGGGCTAGGTATAATGTACATGAGTCCATATACACATTTGCACAAATTAAGTATTTATACTATAATTTTTAATGTAGTAAGAGTATCTTCACAAAATTTAGTAGACTTTTAGTAAAGATTACAAGTCTTTCGTACACAAAAAATCAGATTTTTTAATGAAGTATTTTTATTACAGTCTTTCCTTACCTGTCCAAGTGCGAAGCAATTTTCATGTTAAAACTAAAAAACTATTGTTTGTCCCAAAAAATCTCAAATATTATTTGTGTAATCTCTAAAACCTCCTAAATACATTTAAAGAATGTTTGTTTTCAGTAAAAATTTATATTTTTTCTGTTATTTTCTCTACCATAACTCTAAGGGGGGGTCTGTCAATTTGAACTGAACTGGGGTCTGAACTTCCTCTTAACCACCATAAAAAAATTAGGAAATATATTTATATTATGCTTTCTTCGTTCTAGAATGACTACAGATTATAACACGAGAACATGTATGTTTAGTCTAAATAGCTTAAATCTTATAACATTAGACATTTATATATATTTATTATATTGACCTTACAGCCAGGTTTGGCTAACAATACAGAAGTTACAATGATGCGGCACATGTGCACTTATGATACCATATCCAATAATATAAAACTGGCCTTTAGTTTTTACAAAATGACCTATTTTTTCTGTTTTTTAGTGGAATAGTATTTTGTAAAATACAGTCACGGTAAAATACAGTGTAAACATTATTACTATTTACAAACAAGTTTTTAAACTTATTTTTCTTAAAACATAGAACAGTAAATAAAGAATTAAAACAAAC
>NW_013665905.1:651564-662602 GCF_000517525.1 Limulus polyphemus
CGGGGACATTTTGAGCTTTCCATTGGTTATTCACATGTCATATATAGAAGTAAGTGTATATAAGGAAGCATTTCCCAAAATGGAAAGAGGAGGTGGGGGCTACTCTGTTTGATTCAGTACATGAGTGATATCTTAGCAAATAGAAAAGATAAAGAGGTTCTTATTTTATATTCTAGCTTTTTAATATTGGTAGTTTGAGCTCCTAATTTGTACGAAACTGTAGATTTTGCATTTTGACATCACAAACATCTAATTTGAACTAGTGCTGCATTCAACATACCACGTGACACACAAAAATCAATATTTACTTTTAAATTAACTGATGTATAATACTAGAATTTGAATTATAATCTACAATTTGATACCAAACTTATTGACATCAATTCATAAAATAGTAGTTCAGTAAAATTTTGAATGTGACTCAACAAACGTAATGACATGGCCTTTGACAAGTGACCCGATAGGGATAAGTTGGTAGTTTGATATGTGTATAGGGCATATAATGAATCTCATTGTAAGACAAAAAAGTCAATGTAATTTTGATTTTCTTATATTACTTTATAATGTCGTATTTAATAATGACATTTTATAGACATACAGCTATTTTCAAATAATAAAATGTTTGATTAAGATATATTTTGTTTTTATTACACTTTATTTAAAACATTAATAAAGTAACAGTGGCATGTGCTAACACACAGATGCACATGACATAATATGCTTTGTTTTTATGTTTACAGAGATCCATGAAAGAACTAGAATCTTTCAGTAAGTATAAAACCTGTGTAATATATGTGTATAGTTTTGATAGGTTTTCTATTGTAATATTTATCATTTAGCTTTTCTTTAGCTGATGCTGTTTGATTATTTATGAGTAAAGTTGATTTTCACAATTTACTATATTTTGTATTCAGTTATCTTTATTGATAGTATAGTCTTGTAAATCAGATTATTAAAACTTTTGGTTTTTGAGAAAGTAATTTGAAGGAGCTTGTTAAAAAAATATTCCATTGGGGTTAAAGAATAATTTTCATACACAGTTCTTAATATATAGTTTTTTTCTTATTGTATTATTTTCTTTTCTTGATCAATCAGAAAATTAAAAGAATTAATGAAATTGAAGTTGTTTTCAAGCTAAGATAAAATATAAATTTTAGATCAAAAACCATTAAAAACCTTAAGGTTTTATTATTTGTAGGGTCAAAAACTACAAAGAACTGTCCTAGTTATTAATACTAATAATTATAAAAGGGGTCTTCTAAACTATTGTATTCATAATATGTGGGTAGCGTTTTAAGTTGTAAAGTTACATTATCGTTATGCTGATAGGGATAGGCCATGAAATACAAATAATTAACGTGCTTGTTTAGTATCATAAAGGGGGTCTTTTAAGTTAGTATGCTATGAGTGAGTTGATGGTTTTTTTGTATAGTTTGTTTTAGGTAGTTATATATTATTAGCCTAATTTGAAATATTTTACAATAAATGTACTCGCACAGTTTAGTGTATAGATTAATGAATGAGAAAAATTTTCTTTTGCAAGCAACATTTGCTAATTTTTATATTTCCATGTCTTATCTAAGTGATAACAATGTTGTAGTTCTTACTGATACTTGTTATGCAGTTTGAGCATTATATTAAAGTGAATGAATTTTGACTTGGCTTTGGCTTGGTGCATTGTTTAGCAATATTTTATTTGAGTTTTACAAAACTGTTGGATAATCAGATTTTTAAATTTGCTTCTACTGATTTGATACATGCTGTATTCTACTTTTCAACAATGTTATTGTTCTTCTTTAGCACATGGTAATTATTAGAAATTATTTTAGTTTAACATATATAAATAACTCATAGTAACCCTTAATTTTCTAATCAGAAGAATTACATTAAAACTAGTAATTATGTATAGTAGTAAATCACTGTCTATCATCTTGAAACTGTCAAGTTTTTAAAATAATTGACTTTTATCAAGATTCATAATATCCTTAAAGAAATGTTTCTTTTCACTATATTTTTTCTTCTTCACAGATATTTTGAACATATTTCGTGCCTAGCCTATAGAGTGCTTGTTAGCTGTTAGGAAGAGTGAAAATGCTTATTATAAATATTATTTGAAATTCTAGTAAGATAAATATTCAATGGCATTGATCTATTTTTGGTGCAGAGATAAAGTACATAGGTTGTAATCCTAATTATTATATAATTACTCATTATACAATATAAGAGGTGTGTGTGTGTATAATCAACTTTTCTGTGTGAAATCAGCATTGGATTTAGTGAATGAACCTGTATACTAACACCTTGCTTTTCATTTATCTCTAGCTTCTAATTAAAAAACTAATCTTTGTCTTTTAAAATCCAGTGTTTTCATGCTCCAGATTACCAGGCATCTTTGTATTGCGTCCTTCAAACTTGATTATTAGAGTTAAAAGTTTAATATTGATTCAAGTAAATTGTTTGTTACTGCTGCCTTTAAGTATATGTGCACCTACTACTTTATACATTCTTTACTGATCCAACAAAGAGTGTTATATGAACAAGTTATAAGGTGTGTATAATTTATGTCGTGACATACAGTTTACATGACAAGCAATGTTTTACTGAACTTTTTTTTTCAAGTCTCAAGTTCTTATGGACTAGCTGCTCTGAGAAATACACTGTGTTCCTTGTCACTGATGATATATGATGATTACACTTCTGGTTGAGTTTCACAGCATTTCTAAACCTATATTCTTGTCCTTTGAAAAATATATTTGATTTCATAAATCTGACCCCTTCTGAGAAATACACTGTGTTCCTTGTCACTGATGATATATGATGATTACACTTCTGGTTGAGTTTCACAGCATTTCTAAACCTATATTCTTGTCCTTTGAAAAATATATTTGATTTCATAAATCTGACCCCTTCCACCCAAACCTTGACTGTTTGTTGGAAAAACATATATAGTTTGTTACAGACTTTTTTTTTTAAAGGTTTTTAAAATCCAAAGAGAAATTCCATCCATGCCTTACATTCATTCTGACTCTAATATCATTCTGTGTTAACCCACTTTCTGAAAGTTGACAATATGCGAACTAGTTCATTTCCTAAATCATACAAGAGCTCTCTTTCCAATAGGTTGTCAAAAATAACATCAGTTGCTTCCTTAATTTGACTTCTGAAAAACAAATTATTGTTTAAATAAGTCAGAACACCTAAACATTAACACATTGTAGTCAACTTGTAACACACAGTTTCAAAGAATAATCAGTTGGTGCTCATATTACAGTATAGAATATCTTTTGAAGATTTCACAAAACATGAAGTAATAATTGTGTTACTTTACAATAATAAGTAATGTCACATTCCTTGACATACAGATATAAAGTTCGACTTGAAAAATTGATGTTATCATACGTGAATCACAAAATACACACAAACATATGCGTATGCATAATTTAGACTAAATAGCTAACCTGCTATCTGTATGTGAGATAGCCTATCTTTCTTGCTTTTCATCCTCTTCTCCATTGTAACTTGATTATAGTTACTCCTTCCTTGTTAACACTGATCAGAATTAGTCTGTAATACAGAACTGCAGCTGCAACTCACTGTCCTTTTCTATGCCAAAGAATTCACTCAATTACTAATATCTTCTCAAAGAGTTTGTTTTGAATAAAAAAAATGCACAAAATTTTGTTTTGTAATCCCACTGTCCAGTTACCAAAAAAGCACTAGTATATTTATTATTTGTGCATCTTCTTTTTTTTTTATCTCGGCACCTTATAAACATAAGAGTAATAATATGTTTTATTTTCCTTCTTAGTGGAAAAAAATCCAAACCATTGTCTCCCTGTAGAATATTTCACATTTGGTAAATACTCAGTTTATCAAGAACCTTATGAGGTTCAACGACAAGCCCTACCAAAATCAAGAACACCAGAAGTTCAATCTCCTGTCCGTCCCCCTGTTGAGTCTCCCCCTGTACCAAAAAGGAAAAGAGGGCGTCCCCCTAAAAATCCAAAAGTAACAACAGTTTCAACAGAAAACGAAACTGAAAAAGAATCATCAGATGATACATCAACACCTAAAGGCAAGAAAAGGCAAGGTCCAGGAATTAAGTATACAGCCAAACGATTTAAACAAGATATATCTTCACCACAGTCACAGCAGCCAGCACAACGTACATTAAAGAACCAGGCAGTCACTACTAAAACTTCAGATTCAAAAAAAAGTAAACAAGCAGAAGCCAAGAAGACAGGCAGTCAGAAAACCTTCCCACTGTGAGTGTAGTTTTAATGATCTCATCTGTGACTGAACAGTAGTTTATTTTATTGTGATCACCTACCTCTTTAAGCATTTTATTATCATCTTGTATATAAAAAAAACCCCACGTTCTGAAGATTTTATACACTGCTTTTTTTATAAATTGAAATATTTTCGGAGTGAATATATATGCCCTCATTCCTTGTAGTTGGTTGAAGATTTTGAACTCTAGTGACAATCTAAATACACATACACATGATGCAGTGCAAAAGGACTCAAGTGACGTAACCTGTGCCTGGAAACAAGTGCTGGCCAAGTGACGACAGTAATGTTTTCTGTGCTGCAGGCTAAGCAAGATCAAGACGGATTTGACTGAGCCCATCCTGTGTTCTCTCCATTGTGTGGGACGGAATGGTCAACTACCCTCCCTCCACTGTGGAGTATGCCTGTGCCTCTTTCATCCAGAATGTGTTGGTCTTGTTGCCACTTCACTGCCATCCATCTTTATTTGTCAGGTGAGTAGTTTTCTCAGTAAAATTATTTTTATTTATTTCAGAATATCATACGTTAATTATTAAAAATAACCCAATTTATTGTTTATAGTAGTATGTCAGTCTTTATATCTCAAGTATATTTCTGCTTGGAGTATAAAAATGTTTTGATTTCCTTTAGATAAATTTACTATTAACATATTTGGCTTCCTTTGAAATGCAAATGTAAAATATAATACTGCTGATAGCATGTACATAACAATGAAATCATTTAATGCATGACATAGGATTTGTAATAGTTCAGAATACTATCCAAATGAAATTTGAGAATGAACTTATCATAATTATGTGTACAACATGTTTTTAAAGTGCCTTCAGATGCTTTTTTACTATTTGTTACTTACTCCTTTATTATAATTCATTCTTTACATTTTTTATCTTATCATAAAAAGTCACCTCTTAAAAAGAAAAACTTTTCTTCTGACAGCGATGCAGAGAAAATATTAAGGAAGGGAAAGCACGCCTTCCTCCACCTGGTGCTCGTCCTGTAGTACCTCAAGAATCATCTATTTTGCCATTAGACCAGTTGGAACAAAAAAAACTTGAATCTATATCATTACTAAAAGAGAAGGCTGAGGAAGAAACACAATCTTCCACAGAAAGTAGTTTACAGACAAATATAAAAACTATGCAAGAACCATGTAATGAGGATTCCAAAGTGGATATAAAATCTTCAGTAACAACTGTGCCTCTTCGGAAAAATCTGCCACCACCTCCCCCCTTAACGCCAGCTCCTTCATATAGTTTAGGACTGCGAGCTAATCGCTCATTTCAGGAGTTTTCTCTGAGAAATTTCTCTCCACAATCACAAGATTCTTTACGAAGTAATCCTTACGGAGGATATCAAGCAGGGACGATGCCTGAAAATTTTTCTGTGTCTGCTGTTTTAGGAGCTGGTGTCCCTGTTGTCCAAAATACACTTTTTATACCGGCAGTTTCTAAAACTTCACATACTGGGACGGCATCAGTATCATCTCTACAGGCTCCAATGCTTCTTTCCCCTTCCAGCAGCAGCAGTGCTGTCACTTGCTCATTAATTACATGTTCTGCATCTGTTTCATCTTCTGCTTCCCAGATTTTGCACTCAGTTGCACCACAGCCCTTCCTTGGAGTAGGAACTGAACCTGACACTTCAGTTGTGAGTTCACCACTTGCTACAGGAAATCACTCAAGAGTATTGATTCCAATTCCTGAGAGTAGTGCAACTGTTCCTTTGTCTCAGAATGGGGCACTTTTGAGAAGTCCTTTAAGTGGCTCTGTGAATGAGATGACTCAGTTAATGTCATCTGAAACGTTACCTATGTCTGATTCCTCCTCTTCTTTTCAGACAGCATCAACCTTAGCCATATGCTCTACAGGAGTCACGGCATCATCTTCAGTTCTCGTAACACCAGCCAGCACCACTTTGCTACCTCAAATGCCTACCTTGAAGTCTGCTTCAAGTTCCATTATTCCTCCTAGTTCATATGTTTCTGTGACAGAAGGAACGTCACAAAATTCAAAACGCATTCGAGTACGTAGAGTTACTCTCCCTGCCAGTGGTTATACAGAAAATAGCTCTTCAAAAATAGCATCAGACAAAACTGGTTCCCCATTATCTGAAACACAAAATGATGTGGAAGGTAAGTCTCCATCTGTAGAAAAAATTCCACTAGTTACTACTCATTCTGTGGGTACCCAATCAGAGCCTCCTCCACCATCACCTAAAGAAGAGCCAGTGGTGCCTGAAACTGAAACTTGTGGTGTGCAAACTGAAATTAAATTAAAAGATATCAATTTCTCCAAAGGCTCTGATTGTCAACTAAAAGACAGTTCTGATGAAGGTAATGTTAGTGAGAAAAACTCATGTAATAAGAAAGTGTTGGTTAAACTTCGAGAACATGCTTACAGCTGTGGTTTTAAAAGTCGATTACTGAAAACTGTGCCCGAGGACCAAAAACTGAACCCATTTTCTTGTTACGTCAGCCGATTGATTGGAGGCTTTGAATGTGTGAATCTCATATTCCAGTATCTTGATGTAGCTGATCTTCTCAGGTAGGTATTCAATTGATTTATTTATGATGCATGCCTCAGTTGTTGATGTTTTATTGCTATTTGCATGATAGCAAAGATTGATATTGGTAGGCATAGCAAGCAAGATTAAAACTTCTTTATGTATGTATATGTTATCTGATTTTTCAAGTGAAAATTTTGTAATCAAAACAAAATATAGATATGTGAAGGATGTTGTAAAGTAAATTTTCCTATATGGCTGACATATTTTGTTTTGCTTTGTTTCATATCTAGTAGATTATTTATGCTGAGAATAATATTGAGTTGTTTTCATGGAAACAATTTATGTTTATGAACACACATCCTGCATGACTGTCTTATGACAGAATTGTGTATATAGTATGTACCTGTGTAATATTAGTGTTAAGAACTGGTATTTTAAGTTAAGTTTGAAGATCTTCAGATTGAACATTTTTTAAGTTGGAGTACAATTAATGGAAATTGTATTTGAAAGTATTTGTTATAAAAGCTTTGGTGAAAATTAATTATTTTGAATTTAAGCATTTAACTACTGTTAATAATGCTTGGAAATGGCTTGAATGGCTAACTTTATCATAAGTTTAACATAATAGCAAATCTGCAATGTTTCGACAAGGATTTGTCGGTACCTAATGATGACAAAACCTTGTCGAAACATCGTAGATTTGCTGTTATGTTAAACTTGTGTTAAAGTTTTTCTTCATTACCCATTCAAGCCATCTCCAAGCATATTAGTCTCAAAGTGGGTTCCTCGTCATCAAATTTAACTACTATGATTTCAGCTTCAACAAGATTTCAAAATATACCATTAACACTGCATGCATATATATATATATATATATATATATATATATATATATTCAAATAAATTACTTACACTTCCTTATTGAAATGTTTGTGTGAATTGTAATTATAACTTTATTTTGTATACTTATGATCTAATAGCAAGTATGTTATGTACTTGCATTATATTTCGAATCTCTAAAAATATTTTATAGATATTCAAATAAGCATGCAGAAATGTGGAAACCAAAATGTACTATATTCTATGTACTTGCAATATTAACACCGTTTGAAGTAAAAAAAAAATTTAAAAATACACACACTGCAATGCTGTCAGCTACTCTAAAAAATGGGTTGTGTTTTGTGAAATTATGGCCTTAGGCTGATGCAATAATTAAATACAGAGACCAGTCTGTAAGTTTGTGCCATATTGTCATGTTGAAAGTAGAGCACAATGAACAGAAAACATCAGTACAATATTGTTGCAAAATAATGATAAGGTGTTACAGCCTCTCATTGAAGAAAAAAAAACTAAAACAATGAAAATGAAATTTTTAAGTGCAGAATAAAGATCAAATCTCCAAAATAAAAGGAAAATAAACATCTAGTGCACTTTTCATATTACAAAACTAAGAATTAAAATGTAAAATATTAGGGAACTTATTAAACTTGTGTTGTTTAGTAACTTGAAATGCATGTATCCAAGTAAATTACAGAATGGAAGTACTGGAGTGAAAAAGAATGGCTTTTATAAAATACACATAAGCAAAAGTTTAAACCAATAATCTTGTAAACTACTTATTTTCAAATACTGCTAATTTGTGGTGTTTGTTAAGGGGCAGGTTATATTTACTAATGAGGATACTTTCTGCTTAATATATTAAGTTTTTAAAACTCTCTCCATACAAGAAAGCAAAAACTTGTACTGTTTGAGTATCTATTTCTATGTGAATTATTATTTTGGTTGTTACGAGGCTATAAACATGACAGTGAAGGTTTTATGTAGCACTTACACAGTACATCTTCTGACAGGGACTAGGAGTCATTTAACACTATGCTACTGTTCAGTGAGGGCATTCATGAAATTGATATTTGCAGTAAACAATTGAGGGCTCTGGTGGAGCTGTGTGAGCTTTCCTTGTGGAATCTTGTTGCAGCCTATAAGTGGTTACAGTTAAATATAGATTTAAATTGCAAAACTTAATGGTTCATATATGTTTTGTGGGTCAGCACTTTTTATCACTTTGTGGCATTTGTGTTTAATTCAAAATAAGAAAAAAATGGAAGTTTACGCATAAATTAGTGCACATTTATTTGGTAAGGTTTCTGATTTGACAATGGTCATTGGCAGTATTCAACATTTAAATTTTTTTATACTTACAATTAGCAGCTTCAATATACAAAAAGAATTTACATGAAAACCTTCAAGAGTAATATACATTAATGTATATGATAAAACTTGTTTATGCAAGTCAATTTCTGAGAGTTAATTACCTATAGATAAAACTTTGAGGGTCTACACTATAAACAAGGAATACTGAATATCTTACCTTGTTTGGTTAGCTGTAGGTAAACTCCTTGACAATTTTTATTGGTCCATTTTACATAACCTGCTAATTTTTGGATGGTCATTAACCCTTTCACCACAGGCAGGTCAAAGGGTGTTGGAGTAGTAGGAGGAGCCAAACTACTAGATTGGCTAAATATACTTATATCTCAGCAAATCAAAGAGGTAGGAGGTTCTTAGTTTTAATTATAACTTGTCAATAATTCCAATTTGTTAACTACTTCACACTTTGTATAGTAGGCGTAATTAATTATAAACTGAACAATAATGCAACAGGAAGTGTTATGTGACACAAAAAAAATATTTATAATTTTTTTCTTTATATTTCCTTTTAAATTAAGAAATTAAAACATATATAATATTAAAATTTGAAATATGACCTTCATTTTATGTGAATCCCTTTGACATAAGTTATAGCAAATCTATTTAATAAAATTTTGAAAATAGCTCTCTAAAACGTCAGGACATTTAAACCTTTTTTTTAGGTTTTCTAGCTGCTAGTGTTGCATAATTTGCTTTTATTTTACCTCAATTTAGACAATTAGAAGAAAAATACAAATTCAGCAGGCATAACTATATGGACCTACAAAGTCAAAGTACAAATCTCTGTCTTTTATACCAGTATTTTGTTAAATATAGGGAAATTTTGGCTACCATACATAGAATATGTATTTATATATATATATAGTTATTATTTATCCACAAATGCTCAAATTTTAGTTATTTTTCTTAAAACCTACGAGAATAAAAAATATACTTCAAAAAACTAAGATTTTGAGTACTTACGGTGGTTAAGAGAATTTGTGCTCGAGTGTCGCATGTGCTAAGCCTCACCGTAAGCCTCGTTTATTCTTTCGAATGGAGGGTGTAAGAGTTATGAATTTTTAATGCTTCAAAATTACATATAAACTAATAAAAAAATATCAACTTACTATGTTAGTAAGTTGAAACACCTGTAATTATGCGAGTTTTAAAAAAATCAGGTTTCTCTTCAGAGCAACAACTTAGTCATCACACTTTAACAGTTTAAGTGAAATTACAATTTTTCTCATTCAAGCTATTTACATACAGCTATAAAACTTACGTACAAAAGTAACTGCTCTTTCTATTGGTTATAAACTCTTAGAAAAATAAAAGTATGTGGGACTAGACAAGAGGTTTTGAAAGATTTGTAACATTTTAGAAAGATACAATACTCGACAAATGCCTGCAGAATAAAGGTATGCACAAATGATGTACATATCTAAAATGAATAATGCACATACAAATTACATGAAACAGTATCAAGTTATACACATTTTAACATAACAATATACAAATGTTGATACATGATAAAAGGAACAACCACAATGAAAAGATCAACAGTGTAAAAAACAAACACACATATCTAATGTTGTGCATAGGAAAAACTGTATCAATGAATGCAAGTTTATATAGGTATTTTACAACAAACGTTTTAGACATTGTAGACTGATTTTGATACATGAAAGGTAGCATCACTACTGTATGAATAACAAAAGAAAACTACAAAATATTTCAGTCAAAATTTAATGTAAAAAGTAACCATTGTTGTACTTTGAAATATGAACATTAAAATATTTAGAGAAAAAAATGTGAACAAAGGAAGAGAGTAGACATAAATAAAGAATAACTTCTTTGAAGAGTAACACTAGTGATACTCTTCAAAATGTTTAATACAGATAAATTCATCACACAGTTTACATTTTGTTGTTACTTTTAATTTCTGGGAGGCACAGTCTGCATCTCTTCCTGTGACTTCTATCAACAAATGTTGGGAAGTGCCTGACAAGAGTAAGTCTTAGAGGTGATGAGTCCTGTACAGTTCTAGAGAGTGGTA
>NW_013665905.1:663510-673440 GCF_000517525.1 Limulus polyphemus
ATTCTAGAATGAACACAAAAGTTACAGTGATGTGGCGCACATGCACTCATGTTACTGTATTCAAGAATATAAAACTGGCCTTTACAAAATGACATGTCTTGGCTGTATTTTAGTGGACTAGTATTTTGTAAAATACAGTCACATTTCAGTTTTAATGCATCATGTATATATGTATATACATTATTATGATTTAAAATAAGTTCTTAAATTTCAGTTATTTTTCTCAAAACATAAAACAGTAAATAAAGAATCATAGAAAATATTTATTTCTTCTAGCTACAAACTTTGTACTGTTTGCTGCTTGCCGTAGGTTGCTAAGCCTTATCAAATTTTGCATGTGGAGGATGTTAAACAAAATAATTTTTAAAGGTTTTATATATACATTTTCACATAACAAAAAGTCATACATTATTATATCAATACCATAGAATTCCACTATAATTTATAAAGCTTAGTAACTAAGCTGTATTTGGGTCTTAAAAAATTGAAATTTCAAGCTGACTAAAGACTTACATTACTAGCTTGAAATCTTGTATCAAAAGAATGCTTCAAAATGTCTGAGAAAGCCACTAGGGAGAGATTCTGAGCTTTCAATTGGTTATTCACATGTCATAGACAGATGTAGGTGTACATAAGGAAGTGTTTTCAAAAAGGGAAAGAGGTGGGTGGGGCCACTGTGTTTGTTTCAGTGAAAGTAGCTATATCTCAGTAAACAGAAAGTATAGGAGGTTCTTATTTTAGATTCTAGCTTGTCAAAATCAGTAATTTGAGTTCATAATTCATAAAAAACTATAGGCTTTGTATTTGGACATGACAAACATTTATTTTCAACTAATGCTGCGTTCAACATACTGTTTGACACACAAAAATCGATATTTAGGATTTTTCTAAGTATTTACTTTTAAATTAAGAAATTAACAAAGGGATCATTCTAAAATTTGAATTATAATCTACAGTTTGATACCAAACTTACTGACATAAAATTACAAAATAGTTGTTCAATAAAATGGGAGTCTACAAATGCAATGACATGGCCATAGGAAGACTTGTAGAAATAAGTTTAAGAAGTAAAGGACTGTTGATGGCTTTGTGGTTCAGTTTAAGTCAACAACAGTAAAAGTAAGTAACTATGTAAGAGTAACAAACATAAATGTTTTTCTTCATTTTGAACATAATTTATATATTCAGTTTACATTTGAAAATAGCATCCAGATTTGATATAAAAATATTTGAATGAAAATACCATGTAGCATAGATACTTATGTTTTACATGGTTCAGAATGTAAGTACAAAAATTCCATTGCTCTTTACATGACAATAGTTCATTAAATGTAAACTTGAATTTCCAGATTTTGTAACTCCTATTCATTTAGATTTTAAATTCAACAAACATGACTAACTATACTGCAAAAATATGAAAGCAGATTTGTACCATATGTACAACTTTTTTGTTTTTTCAGTAACTCAAGAAATATGTACAATTGAGATAAGGTAGATCCATGTTTTTCTGAATGACAAATTTGAAGTTTAACATTCACATCTCAGTATTAGTTAATTGTAAGATTTTCATGGTTCACTGAAATTATTGCATGTTGGCATGTGCGCTGGTTCCTGTATTACACCACAGACTGCATTATGTACTATCATGAAAGTAATTTTTTGTAGTTGAATTAAGTTCAAAGCTTTTGGATTTTATTGCATAAACTAATCTACTCACAATACACGAGTTTTGCATTACTTGAATATTTTATGTCTCAGATAATTTATGCACACGTAAATTTGTTTTCCTGAACACAATTTATAATATATATATACATTGTTTCCTAGTCATTATCTGTATATGTTTTTTCTTGTTGACTGACTATTTGTATTTGAAACAAAATATCAAGCCCTAGAACACTTTACAAGGGGAGACAGGTTGTTAGGTGAGTTATCTAAAATGTGATGAGATTATGCAGTCAATACAGCAAAAGTGTAAAATGCAAAGAGAAATACAGTGTGCGTACTTGCGAAGGTGCTGGACAGTTGCCTTTTGGTCAGATCAATGAATCGTTTAACAGCTATTATGTCTCAAAATGAATTTCCAATGATTGAATTGCATCTTGACTAAGCTGACTAAAACTTAGTGAAAAAACTTATGAAACAGAAAATCTTGGTTTTTACCCATAATTAAAAGTTTCACCATGTGACTGGCCATTATCTTACAACAAACAAACACTGTAACATCTAGAGATCACATTACATAGGATAGTTCATTGACAGCAACATCCTTCACTCAGACAGTGAAGGATGTTGCTGTCAATGAACTATCCTATGTAATGTGCAAAGTTGCAGCAATAATTTCACCGGCAAAGTAGATACTATATGCTAGAGTACAACAAAGAAACAAAAGGTAACTACAATGAAATGGTTTTCTGAACCACATGCTTAAGCCAAAACTGCACATCAAAAAAGAAATAAAAAAAATTCCAAGGATTGTTTTAAAGTGTTTGATAAATTTTATAAATTTATGTAAAGCATCCAAAGTTGTTTCATGATTTGGAAGAAAAATTGAGGAAGCAAAGAAAAGTAACTCATCTAAAAACAAATTACAGCAAAAATAGCTTAAACAGATCTAAGAAGTTTAATTACTTAAACACAATTCTGGAATTTAACTTGTAAATAATAACAATGACAGAGAATTACTTATATTTCACAATACAATTTACATTCATTCATTATCTTCATAAGATAGGATTTTTCATTTTTGGTAAATGCTCTTTAGTATGGCTGTAATATGAGTTTGTCTAAGCAGTGAATGAAAGTATAATTTTTTACATACAGCATGCTTGTTGCTCTCTCCTTTTCATCTGGAATCATGTGTTCAATGTGATTTTGGAGCCTACTCCAGTAATACTCGCACAGGTGGTCCCAGCAGCACCTGATGTGGCACCACTGGAAGGACATTGGACTTTGTCAGGCTATATTTCATTTCTCTTGTTAATGCTGTTGCTTTACACCCAACCTCCACTGGTTAAAACATACCATTCCCTATCTTCACCCTGATTCTTCAAATCATTGTACCCGTGGTCATGGTTCTGCATACTGAGAGCAATGGTGTTTGGGAAAACTAAAGCTTTGTTGAAGTTGGCCATTATCTGCCACTTGGTACTTTTGGTGCTCTCTGGGCTTTTCTTCTATCTTCACAAACTGAATTGAATTTCCTTTGTTTTTCTTTTCCACTTCTGCAAATACATGCAGCACCTGTTTATGTTTCCAAGTGTATTGCTGCAGAGAATAGTACAAGCTGCTAGGACATGCTCCAGGGTTCTGTGCTCACCACCTAGTACACAGGAATCTGATTCACCCATCTTCGATGTATAGACAAAAGATCATACTGCTGACTTCTGTTTTATACTTTGTTTTTCATCAGAAGTTTATGTGGAGCTGAATATTTAAAATTTACTTTGACATTTTTGAAACATAATACATATTAGTATAAACAACAAAAATCTAACCATAATACAACTTCTTGTACATTGATTATACTTGGATGTGACCATACAACAAAGAGACACTTTTTCCTGTTTTTACTTTATATATTTCATTGAAAGCATGATATCCCAGTAAATCTGAGAATTTCAAATGGTATAATTGCCTCATCATAATAGGTTTGAACTTTATGGATGTAATAAATAACACTTTCTGAATACTGCTGATAAATGATTTATTCCTTATTTTAATATTTCTTTTTCTCAGTCACTGATTGTAAATAGCCATAATTGATAACTTAATTTATAATGACAATTAAGTGCAGAAACAAATGGATGAAAATAACATGATCAAATTGACAGTGATATGTAGAAAGCTTTGCATATTTCAATATTAGTAGTTGTGGAAGAATTTTTGCATTTTTATTGACTCAAAAGAAACCATTAACTGGCTTCTACACTTACGTAGATGTAAATTACAAAATTATGCACATTGGTTTACTTAAGAATTTTTTTTTTGGGGGGGGGGGTGCTACAAAGTTGAATTAACTTGATTTATTTTTATAGACTTAACATCTCTCTCTTCTCTTAAAAAGTTGCAGGTGTTTTACAATTTTTTTTTGTTTTATTAAAATTTTACAAAATAATTAACCTAATTTTAATTATACAAACTAGAATTTTATGCAGTAGTCTGTAAAGAAAAATGTGTCAATACTGTCTTGAATGTTCCAATTACTTTTTACTGTAATAATATGACTGCAAGTGAGGCAATGCAAGTTACTAGTATTCTGCTTTGAAAGTAACAAATATTTTTCCATTAGTTTGAATGACATCGTATTTTTCCTAATAAAAGAATGATTTTATTAACGTTCAACGGTTTGATGAGAGGTTCTTGGTTTCAAAAATGTTAAAATTCACCACAAATATTGTTGTGAACTTGCAGTTGGTAGTGTAACTTGGGCTTTTTGTGGTTACAAGTTTAAAATGATATTGTGTTATGTATAATTAGAATGTTTCACTCATTATTTATTTTAAATCTGTGTAATAGTACATGTTAAGAAGGACAAGGAAAATTGGACTTTCAGTAACTTCTCTGTGGATTTTGTAACTCATTTTTGAACATAAAATACTCTATCATAATTGTAATATTTCCAATAAAAACCCTTTCATTTTTGTATCTCAGTTACTAAAGGAATTTTATGAAATTTGGAAAACCTTTAGCAAACATTAAAAGTCTGTTGTACCAGTTTTTTTTTTAATAAAGCATTTTTGTTAAAAATTTGTCTGTGAATTTACAAAACCTTTATTGAGTCAGTTTGAGCGAACGGTAATTTCATGCTAAGAATAAAAATATTTCTTTTCGTATTACAATTTCCCTTGCACTTACATAACCTCTTAAATCTTCTAGTGAAATGTAAAAAAAGTCTTTTGGGGATACAGTTTTATATTTTATCTTATTTTCTCTACCCTAACACTAACTGTTGAGAAATCATCAATATACAGTGAAATGGAAAGTTAAAAAAAAATGAAATAAAATTAATAATACCAACTTTTCCTCTGCACTGACTGCAGTGTTGATCAGAAAGTTACAAGTTACTCAACTGTTAACCATTTCACATCTGTTTTCTTTTAATTTTATAGTTTTATTGCTGTACTTTATACCTACTGAAGCATTAATTCTCTCACCAAAAGTAATATATCACAGCAGAACCCTATTAGCTGTTTCTTTTAGAGTTAATGTGAACTGAGTGTGGTCTGAATGTCAGAAGCATAGCACTGTGCTGAAACTAGTGAATTTCTAGACTTTATTTTACTGAAGTTTTGTTAGCTAAACTGAGAAGCTTAAAATTTTTACATTTTAGTTATTTTGTTAAGAAATGTTTAACAATAAATAAAAAGTATAGTACAAAACTTTATTTACATTTGAGTAAGAATATTTTACATTCTACCCTAAGCCTCACACGTAGTTTTTAAATATGGATTGTAGAACACAAAAGATATTGGTCAGTAGAATAGAATACCCATAAATTACTATAATTCATCCAGATTTTTACTTAATCAACAAACATGTTAAAATAATTCAATTACTGTTTGGAGCATCAAATATGATCAGTTCAAACCAAGCAATTCTTATCAAATAATGGATGAAAGTGGGAAAAATGAATACAGATTTGCAAGATTTATGTGGAAGAAAATTTACTCTTTCTGTTGGTTAGAAACATTTTCATCAGTCAGCAATGAGACTTGTATAATGGGGCTAAATCTAAAATTAGATTAATGGATTGTCTTAGCTTGTGAGTATGGGGGGGCAATGACATTTTAGGGGAACATACCCCTGCTAGCACTGGCCCTCTAAATCTGATAAGTACCAATCACGAAGTTTAGTGAATTAGTTTAACTGTATAATTTATAACATAAGTATGAATAACACATTAAAAATGGCATAATCATTGAACCATTTTAATGTTATAAAATTCTACTGTCTTGACTCCATTGTTCAACATCACAAAATGTGTTGCGTATGTAAAAAGAAATATTTATGCTCTTTGTTGCAGGGAGCGAGCAGCTTTTCAATACCCAGTAGCCCCTTTAGTGAAGATACTGTGGTTGTTCAATTGGTTTTCTATAGAAATCACAACATGCTGATAACTGTGTTTGTAGAGACATTAATGTGAAAAGGTTTACTAGTGTTTTAGCATAATCGAAGGTAAACTTTAAATTTTTGTTGAAGGAATTAACATGTTGGGGTAATTCAACACTGTCTAAATGTGGTAAACTTTTACAGTGCTTTTCTATAAGAGCTTCTTTCATTGTCACCCTTTAAAAATATTAGCAAATTAATAATAACTTGATTAAAGTAAATTGTATAGGAGAAAAATGATACATGTAGAAAGAGAGAGAGAGAGCTAAATCTATTAACAGCATTTTTGGCCTTAATCCTAATAACATCTCACAAGGTCTGTCCAGCTTAGTTAAGAACTTCACAGTATCAAAAATGTGAAAATAGTGTTAATTGTTTAATTCATAGTTATTTAGGAATAAAAAATGAATGGTTTGACTAGTTACTTTTATGCATTTGAATGGACTGGATACATTTAGGAAATTTGCCAGATGTTCTAGTTCTTCATCCTGTGAAGAATTAGTTTATGGAAAGGGAATCTCAGCTGTATACAAGATTTTTAAGGGCAGTGTTTTATTTAGTTATTCAAATGTATTATAATTTGTAAAAAAGGGAGTCAATTTAACCAGTCATTGCTAACATGGGATATGATGTATTCTGGCAACTTCTAAGCAGTCTACTGACTATATTTTTTACTTATTGTCTTATTACAATTTCTACCTTATAGAAAAATTATTCCCTAATTAGAAAGTGTCATAGTAGAAATTCCATACTTGTTAAATCAGAGTGTCCAAATATTCATACTTTCAGTAATGACAGTAAGTTTTTCTTAAAGACTTGCATAAATAACAAAACATACAGGTTTATCTCAATTTATTTACTTTGACAACTATGAAAAATCAGATGTAATTCCATAATTATAAAACACAAACATTATACTCTTCCACTTGCACGTTAAAATCTGCACATGTACACTAGTTTATCATGTCACAGACAAATTTTTTGCAGAGTTGCAGAGTGTTTGGCAGTTTTTTGATAATAAACATCCCTTATAATATCCAGTTATTAAGCCTTTCTTTGGTGATGCCTCATTATATGGGCTTGTGAGACTTTTCAAATTGATTCAAGCCTCTCTTGGAGCATGCAAGTATGAATGTCATTTGGCAAACTGATCAGCTGTCATATTCAGTTTAATCTTCTTCAGAAGCATGCCACACCCCCTTTGTTTGTGCAATAAAAAAACTTTGTGTGTTGATCGCTGCAACATTGAGAAGAGCAAAGAATAAACTAGTTCTTTCTATAGCACCGTGATTCTTCCTCAGTGCCTTTCTTCTTCTTTACTTTATTACTTGGTTTTCTTCATATGTTCCACTTCGTATCATGGTCACTTTTAGCTTTATTATCCTTTTCACACTGGAATCTTCATTGATAGGATCTTCTTGAATTGCATTGTGAAATAAATAATTCAAAATAAGACTTTAATCATGGCTTATGTCGAGTTGACAATGTCATAGATCCATTTACAAACAATGCTAGCTACTTCCTAACATTAGGCTAAACCTTAAAACTAAAATTAGTAAATATAGTCCAATCAAAATGTGAGAAACCTACATTTAGTATTGTCCATTTTTTACAACAAGACTAGTGATGTGGGGTTTTATACACCTTAGGAAACTTTGAAGCAATATATTTTAACAACAACTAGTGTGAGAAGTATTAGTGTTCATAGATTTGTGCATCAATCCCCAACTTTAAAAATTAAGTGACTTGGGTTTTATAGATTCTGTGTCACCTTTTCCAAGATAATAGGGATGTCTGTTATGTGATTGTAAGCATCAGCAGATGGTTTTAATTGACATGCAAGTGTTAGAAAAGATATAACAGCTATGGTTGTTAGATAGAATATCCATGAACAAGTGCAGAGCCATAATTAGGATGAGAATACAGTGACTGCTGTACTTTATATCTTTATGTATGGGCACCAGAGTATCAAATTTATATGTATATGCATGGAAAAACTTTTTCTAAACTTATAAACGTTGATAACAGTGAAGTTTAACCATATTATGTACTATCTTTCTTTTTTGTGTTAAAGGAATGAATTCCATAATCAGCATTTTTTTACTCGAACAAACAGTTAAAAGTCTGAGAAAAACAGAAAGATTAAAAGAAAAGATATTATGGTAAAATTGTTCAAACTAAAACCAATCATTAAATCATGCCATATGTTTTAACATCATTTAGTGTATGTTAGTGGCTACTAGATGTTACACATCAGTACAGGTAATTAAATGTAGTTATGGTAAGAGCAAGTAACATTTTGTAAGTATGTAGTCATACAAGTACTTGTGGCTTTCATATAAAATAACAGAAAAGTTATATTAAATTAGACCATGTTTACTCTTTAGGCTTAACAAACCACATCTGTACTAAAAATCATATTCCAGTTTGGAAAAATATAGAGCCCATGAAGGGGTGTGGGAAAAAACAGATTTATGTAATTCACATGAAATAGATATCTCATGGGAACTTAGTATCTCATTGCCATGAGATACTATGTTGTTCACACAATATAACATGAGAATGATTTAATTTCTTGTGGAAACAAGACACTAAGTTCCCCTTATATAATTATCTACAACACAGTAATGAGAGAAAATCTTGTGGCCATGACTAAATATTTTTTTCCCCTGTCCACTCCCAGGCTTTGCAGATAAACACTAAAAATTTAAACCAATATACATGCATCTTTCATTTGTCATGGAGTATACTATGAAACGTATTCTTAAAGTTCTGACTACCTCCCCATAATGGATTTTCAGAGCAATTTTATTTTTGGTTGGATGAAATCTTTTGAGTGACCTATGAGATTAAGTTTTGTCGAGTCAGTATATTATTTTGATGTTAATTTTTTTAGTCTTTTATTATTTTTTTCATATAATACCTTAATATATGAAATCATTCTTGGTGCTATTAACTGTAAACTCTGGTTCTTATGTTTTTGTTAGCTTGTCTTTGGATAGAATACCTGCTATTTTTTAGAGTTTCTAGATAAAAGAGATAAGATAAAAAGCTCTAGTGAACAGGGGGTGCACCTTAGTAATCTTATTCTGGGAACTAAAGAGAGTTGTTACAGGGCTGAGCAAGTCTGTGTGGAATTCAAATACATGAACATGTGTTTGTTTGTGCAGGTTTCCCAGTGATACTTTTAATAAATTAATTTTAGGGTTATACATTTTGCCAACTTCTGTCCTTGTTAACCTATGAAATGAAAACTGTAGCATATGACATAAATTATTATTTGGCTGAATCATGTGCTCAGTTAGCAGTGTTTAGTTCCTTCCTGGTTTCAGTTTTCAACACAGAAAATATGGCTCTCTGTTTGTGGTTAATGTCCAAGAGTTGTTTTTTTTTTAAGTGGGAGTGTATTAGCTACAAGTACAGTGACATTTATTGTGAAAACCTTTTTTTAGAGTGTGGGTTTTGAGAGGATTCATAATGATTAGAAAGGACTTTGATTGATAAATAATGTTGTTAGGATAAAAATTTAACCATTACTGATAAAGCTAATTTCTACATCAAAAAGTGTTCTATTGGAAAGATTAGTGATACTCGAACCTGTTTGAGTAATTTTGTTTCATTCTTAGAACAGTAGAGTACATTATTGTTATTTTTAGGTGGATTAAATTGGAAGAGGTATTTTTCAGTATTCCGTAGCTGTTCTTATTAAATTTTAAGTTGTAGAAGAAAACCCTTTAGGAGTGAATAATTTGAAATATCTATATTTGTAATTGAATATATATATATATATATATATATATATATATATATATATATATA
>NW_013665905.1:674414-677533 GCF_000517525.1 Limulus polyphemus
TATATATATATATATATATATATATATATATATATATATATATATTCACATTTCTTCTTTATCTTGTATACTTTGTATTCAATTCTAGTTCTCACGTTATTTTTGAAATTTTCCCGTTTTGGTTTAGTAATTTCTTTTATTCCTCTCCTTCAATTAATAATCTTTTTTGATCTCATATAACTTTTTTTTATATATAATTCTAATTTCTCTTTTCTTCTGCCAGTATTTATGGCTACATCTTCAACATTCCTTTTCAAAACTAACCTAAACACTTCCATCTCGTCAGGCAGGCCACCATAGGTATCTGTATACTGTGGCATTGAAGAACACTTAATTAATTTTGTCTTTCTCACTTGAACTTTTTTGTTGTTCATTGAGATTTTTTTTTTCCTGATCTGTGTTGTTTTTGGTGCTTTTCCATGGAATATCTCCAACTAAATGTTTACATCAGTACACCAACAGGAAGAATTAGAAGCTGCATAAACCAATCATTGCTTGTATTATTTGACGTCTTGAATTATAACCTAATGAATTGTAAGTTAATTATATATAAAGATGCCAGACATCTTTAAAGAAGGTTGCAGACATCATAAGTTGATGATTATATTTTGTTAATATAGTGTTTTATTTGTTTCATAGTAAAACCTTTGTATTAGTTTATTTTCTTTTGGTTTAGTTTGAATAAAATAACTGCAGATTGTAACTGTCATTTTACAAACCATGTGAGTGTTTGGGGGGGGGGGGATTTGAACTTTTCTGTTATTCATTGTGTTTTTTCTTCCTGACCTGTGTTGTCCTTGGTGCTTTTCCATAGAATATTCCTAGAAATGTTTACATCAGCATGCCAACAGGAAGTATTAAAAGATGCATAAACCAGTCAGTGCTTGTATTAGTTGGTCTCTTGAATGGTAACATAATTACTTCATCTGGTATATGTACATACATGTGTCTGTGAATATCAGTATTTTTATCAGACATTTTGATAAGTTGTATGCTTGTAAGCTATGTACAAAAGATTTATATTCAAGTGCTTTTCTAGAAATAAACTAAAAATGGGTTATTTTTTGACAGTTCTAAACTATTCTGTACAAATACAGAAAAACTTTTCAAAAACAATAAAAACAAGATAGTGGGGATAGCAATTGCATCATCTCTACATAATAGCACAGGCACACAGTGTAGTAGAATGTTAACAAAAATTAGGATAAATTAAACTCAGTTGTGATTGAACAGTGGTATATATTGCTATATGTTAATTCTTGTCTTTGCTATTATGTAGGGATGAAGCAAATGCCATCTCTACTATCTTTGCATTAATTTTGAAGGATTAATATTAGCCATCCCTATATTTACTTCCTTTTTTGAAAAGTTTTTTCTTGACTTGTTTTTTTAATGCAGTGTTTCAATAGACGTAGGAAGGTTTTATTTATAACGAAGTTCAAAATACAATGAGGTTTCAACTTTAATATTTATTGTTTATCTGTTATTGGCGGGTAATTCCTGTTTCACCCTGTACATAAAATTGTTAAAGAAACACCAAATTTCTGTAAGAAAGCTAACTTCAAGGGGTAATGATAACATCTTTTATGCTAGAATTATGATTTTAAAAACATTACTACTAGTTAATAATCCTTATAAAAGTGGATACTCCATTTGTAACTATGTCACCTCAGTGAAATTGGGTGACACCATTGTTTTGGTTTTTGAGTTATCATGTACTAAAGAAGAAGCGGAAAAAAGGAGAACAAGAAATTCAAACTTTTTGATATGATATTTATAGACATTACCAGAACTTGTGACTCAGTCATTACATACATATTGTTATAAAAGGAAACACCGTATAGTATTGTAAAGTTCTGATGACCTGTTGAGAAGATATTTAAAATGCCATTTCGATGAACGATCTGAGTCATTTATACGTAGGCAGTGCTACAGTCTACCTGATATTCAAGTGCTAGTTAGTCATGACTTAGTGTTAGTGTTAGTGTTGGACTTGTTGCTACTATATTAACAGGTACTTCTTCCAAGTACAAAAATAGTTCTGGTCAGTACTCCCTTCAGCACTGTTAATGAAAAACAGCTGTCTCATATATTTTATTCTGTATTAATTGTTATTACTTTTAGCAATTATTTATATGCACACATCTTAGTTTGAAATAGTATTTTGGCAAAAACAAAATCAGCTTAATATAGAACTTCAAAAATGCTTGTAACTATTTGACAATTTTTTATACTAAGCACTGCACAAAAAATGACAGTTTTGCCAGTTAACCTCCCCCCATCCACTTTAAAAAAGAAAGGATTGAGAGAAAAGCTGTAATTAAGGAAAATGGATTAAATATAACTTTAAGTTGTACTGTGAGTTTGGAATTTATTATTTTTATTGATTTACTAAAAGGTATCTAAAGTTGTGATAACCCAATCTTTCATTTTTTTTATCATTGTAATTTTGCTCCAAATTATACAGCAGCCTGAATTTTTTGTTTTTCTTATATTAATCCCTTTTTTAATAGTATTTCAATTTTGTAGCACTTTTATTATTAATTTTATGGTTCCACATTATTTTGAGAATTTAAAAACGTAAATAAATAGTTGAATTTATAAGTTTTTCAAATATAAAGTTTTTTATGTTTTTGTTTATCAGTATATTTATTTATGTTAGCATAACTGAAATTTGAAAAATAAATTTATCTGGTGTCATCTTTATTATTGAGATGTGAAATTTCCATCTTCTGTAATATTTTCAGTGTAAGCCAGGTTTCCCGAACATGGAGGACTTTAGCGACACAACCATTTCTGGTGAGTAATATATATATATAGCCTCAATCTGTTAAATACAGTTATTCATATGTGTTTATTGTTTTTGTGGTTTGATTTTATCTTGCATAAAATAAATAACTATAAATGCAATATTAGGTCAAACTTGTTTATATTAAATAAAATTTATAATTATATTTACGCATATAAAAAATTGTAATAAAATATTTAAATACACTTAATTTTTTATCTTATCATGTGCCTGATTTTATCTGTCATTTCAAAATAAGCTAGTGTGTTTGAATTTCAAACAGAACAATTAGTTTTTGTAATTTCTGAACATTTCCCAAAAAATCAGAAAG
>NW_013665905.1:677543-687418 GCF_000517525.1 Limulus polyphemus
TATCTTAATAGTATAATATATACTGTGTTGTTGTTGGCTTAGGATTCTTCCATAGTAGGTGTCTGTGACTTGTTGGCGATAAGTTCAAGAATAAACGAACAGCTCTCACTCCACTTGTTTCTAAATAAATAGTGTATATATATATATATATATATATATACACATTTGAACTGGTTAAACGTATGTACAACAAATTCTTTACGCTATAGAGATTATAGACATATCATAAACACTATATAGTTCTCTTCTTCTTGTCAAAAGTCCACTCAGGCCAATTCAATTACTTTAGAATTTTAGTTGACAAGCCAAAGTATCTTCTCTATTACTATCGCACTGGTATTCCATGTGTGATTCACTTACAGTCGTGGCATGAGTTACCGTAATCATTTGGTCTTCTTTCTTCTGAATATCATCTGTTCCTTTTATTAAAGTGCACTCAGGCTGATTCAATTACTTTAGAACCACGCAATGACGGAATAAATTATTTTTCTTATCTATGTTTCTGCTGTTAGTCTTACTCTAACATATTAAATGTTAGGCCTGTGTCAATCATTAGGTTTATCACTTCTACGGTAGTTAACTTCATGCCGAACCTTTCCTTTTGTAACTTTACTTTATTCTGCTATTATCTGTCTGCTGTTCCCTCTCATCTCACACTATATCTTTATCACTTAATCGTCTGTCCGCATTCTTTATTCTCGACTTCATTGTATATTAATTCAAAAATATATTAATCAATAATATCTAAACTAAACAGTCTTTTTTGTCATGACAGTATGTTAATACTTTTTAATAGTTCATTTTCAGGGGAAAGTTTGGATCAAAGCACTAGAATTAAATGTCATTTAGTATGAGTGAAGTTGCTGTTTTATTCAAGATTTATTTTCAAAACTTTTGTTTACTTACTGAATAAGATAGAAATATAAAAATTGAAATAAGAATATTTGAATAGTTTGTCTTAAGCATGTTCATCTTAAGTGCATCAGATTTTAGGAGTTATAAAGTAATTATATGTTGAATCTGATTTCAGTGGAAACACGTGTGCTTGCGAGATCTCACTTTAACCGATTGGGTTCTCTGTGCCAATGCTTTAGAAAGATTCAACACTGTTTCTCTGGTAAAGTTTGTTTCTTATTTTGATTGATATACTTTTTTTAAGTTCATCGAATTTTTAAATTATTTTTGTTCCATGTTATTAGTTGTAAATTTAGATTTTGAAGTGCAGTGAAATGTAAAAAGTGTGACTCCAATATGCATAACATGATATCGGATTTTGAAACATTAGACATTTGATAACTGTGAATGAAAAATATTTTTTATTTGGTGAAATAAACAAAACTATATTTAAAAGTGAAAGAAAAAATGTGAAATATATGTATGTGAAGAGATTCTTTTGCAATAACCCTAATTATACATAGACCTAGGCATTATATCTCTCTTGATATTGTTGTACAGTATATCAAACTGTTGTTATATAACTGACGTAAATAAGCTTATCCTCATTTGTCGATATTTTATTACCTAACTGTGGCAGGGTATGCCTGGTTTAGTAGAATCATAGCTTTGCTACAACAAGTGAGCTTTTAATTGATGGGATGAAGTGAAACTTAAGCCTAATGTTATATTAAATGTAGGAATGAATATGATTAATTTGAAACCTCTTATTTTGGCTTTTTTGTTATTCAAACTATCTGTGAGCCTGTCAACATGCTCTGTGTTTATTGTCTGTAATTAGATATATGCTTGTGTCTATTAGTGTGGTTTTACTATGTGTGTGTGTGTGTGTAGGTGTTTATTTAACAGTATGTCTGTCATGAAAAAAAATTGAGGATACGCTTGCTGCAGTGCCTTGTCCAAAAGGAATCATTAAAGCAAGTGTACAAACTGGGTTAGAAATAAAGGTATTTTTGTAAGTATTTGAATAATGTTACCACCTCACTATTCAGTGTTTCAGATGTACACAAACTTCTGTACTGATCCATTCAATATTTCTTTGTCTTCTTTGTTTTAAACATTGAAACAAAAGGCAACCATTGTATACACAAAAAAAAATTTTCTTTCTGTTAGGATTTAAGAAACATTAAACATTTAGATGATCATGCAACTTTCTGGGGCCACTTCATTAATATTTTGGGACACCTGAGGAATTTGCAAAATCTGTCTTTTGGGGAAGTGATACCAGATGTTCTACCTGCTGTTGCTGACACGCTGACTCAGCTAAGATCTCTAAATGTTGAATGTGTCACAGAAGTTACAGGACCATCAACTTGGTAAGCCATTTGTCATATTGGAACTTGTAATGACTAAGCTGAAATTAAGTTTAAGTGCATTTTGACAAACCGACATAAAATGACATGTATAAGATTGAACCTTAATTATTGTATAGTATGTTTATAACAGAAGTAGAAATTGTCATTATAATTTAAATACCTAAACTACCAAGTACAATACAGATAATTATACTACTTTTTACAATTTTTCTATCCTGTTTTAAGTGACAAAATATATTAGAAATTATCACCAATGTGTAAGATACAATAACTTAGAGGACTTTTTCCAGATTACTTTCATGAGTTAATTTTCTTTGTATGCAGTAACGTTGACACATTTTGAACGTGTAAGGATTGAAAGTATGACGATAAAAATGAGTTCAGCCAGTTACTGTTTAAACATTACAAATTACTAGCATTGAACTTTTTCACTTGTATAAGGTTTAACTGTCAGTCAGAATCTGTATTTGTGTTTGATGTTTCACATTGGGAACTGCTACTCACATGTGAACTTAATTTCTCTTATAATACTTTTACCAGAACACAATTTAGATAACGTACGGTTTCTTTACATCTAAAGAAGAACCTGTGTTTGAGATAAGGTTGTACTTTTTTTTCTTCATTCACATCTTTGCGTTTAAGGCTTGAAAGCTGATCTCATTTATTTCAGTCATTTTCATGGATTGCAGTTAAACAAAACTTGGATAATGCTAGACATTGTTAAACATATTAGACTTTAAAAATTAAACTAAATTACTATACCAATAGAGTTAATTTATGATAATGACAAAACCCGTGTATTTTGCTTAACATAACGAGCCAGCAATTCTGAAAGTCAGAATTTCTGCATGTTACATGAGAGGATAACTGAAAATGTGTGTGTTTTGTGTCAATTGGAGTAACAGTTCTTTCACAGAGCATCTGATACTGCATTTTCTCATACTTACACATTACTATACACACATGTAAGGTTATAATAAATATTTACAAGACTGTTGGTATTATGTGGTGGCATCCAATGATGTGAGGTTAATTTTCTTCTTTGTGGAAAATATAAACTTCATCTAAGTTCATAATTATTATTATGTTTTTATATTTTCAGCTAATGATGTTCTTAAAGTTTAGTATGTCCTGTGGTTAGTTTTTTAAACTCTGATTTGAGCTCATTGTTTATGATGAATATGTATTAAAATAATGACAATTTATTCAGTCATAAATTTTGTTAAAGCGTAATTTCCATATAAACATGTTCTTTTGTTTATTTAATATAAAATCAGCATGCTTTTTTTCAAAGACATCTCTTTATCCTAATTTTAGCACTTTCTGTGGCATTCTGCCTTCACTGTAGCAGGTGGTGGGGATTTTGTTTGTAGGAAGTATGACTTGATTTTGTTTCTGGTCAGAATAAGAATATGAGGCAAAGGTTAGATGTGAATGTAAACATTATCATATGTTCAGGTAATTTTACATTTTCATTTGGGTTTCCTATAATGAGAAAAGCCACTTGAACAGGATGTGTTTGACTTAAACTTACTCTTAGACTGGACTGGAGGTTTATTTCTTTACTCGGTTTGTATTTTAGACATGTTTGATTATTTATTTTTAATGTCGGGCATACTACTGTAAACATATATGCAGATACTGGACACTGGTTTATCCTTTTTGAAATATGCGATTGGTTTCCTAATGTGAGTGACTTATGATATTTTCCAGTTTGCTGATTTATCTCAAAGTAGATGGTTAGGATTTACCAACTGGAGGCTCAAGGATACTAAGTCAGGGGGTGTTTTTCCAAACTGACCAGGTTTGTTATACAGGAGGAGATATACACAAATGTACAAATCTTTATCACACACTGAAACAACAAAATAAACACAATTCAAAACATTAGAGCAAGTGTTTTTAATGGATATGTTGAACTGGCAAGAAATGTGTGGAAAACCTTTAAAGTTTCTCCGATCAGTTTAGTGTGCTCATTCCCTCCTTGTAAGCTATACAAAAAGTAAAATTTAAAAGCAAACTAAAATAAAAACCCAACAAGTTGAGTTAGAATAAAGTAAAATTCAATCAAAATTGTTATCGTTCACCAAAAAATAAACAAACTCTGATTCCCTTAAATACCAGAGCCTGCTATATGCTAAAATTGTTCTACTACAAAGTCTAGTAAAAAAAAAACATTCTGCTAAAGTTCAAATAAAGTCACTAAAAGCAGTAGTTCTTACTATATTTTGGAAAGTTTTACTTACTAATGGCAAGCCTGGCTTTATGTACAAACATAAACAAAATCAAGCCTACACATCTCCATAATGAAAGCGACACGTTCGTCCACAGCGTTCTAAGAGCATTGCAGCCCCTACTTACTATCTGATTCACAGAAAAGGAAATTTATTGACTATCTCACTATGTTACCAGTTATCATTCTTGTAAGAAAACACAGATAATTGCCTCTTTACTATGTACACTAGAGAAGGGAAAAGTCGAGTTACTAATATGAGCGACTGCATCTGAACTGAGAACTCTGAAAAATTAGATAATTGTGAACAAACTTACACATTAACTTAGAGGAGGGGGCAATGCAGAATTTGATACACGTGACATTTTGGAAAGCTCTGGTATTGAATATAGCTCCAAGAGTTGCCTTGATGCACATATAGTGTACTGATCCAGCATTCTCTTTTGAGTCACCATTACATATGAAAATGCCAGACAAGACTGCGGGCATCATAAGTTTATGTTTTTATTAATAATGGCCTTTATTTGTTTCATAGCCAAACTTGTGTCAGTTTTTCTTTTGGTTTTCTGACTTATTCATATTCTGCTCTGCATATAAATTGTAAGAGCTGTTATGAGGTAATAGATGCCTCTAGCCAGTGCAAGATGCAGCAATGAATCCATGTTTTCTTGAAACAAACTGATAGGTATTTTGTCATCATTGTACAAGGCTTTTGATCTTTGACTATGGCAGAGTGTAGACCTTTCTTATAGAACTTGAAGTAGCTTTAGAGAATATGGTTTATGTAGTTTACACACACACAATTTGAAGGAGTAAACTTGGTGATTCAACTTTTGTGCTTTGATTTTAGCACAATTTTTTCATCTTTATTTAAGTATCATTTAGTTCTGTTAATTATCTCATGTACAATTACATCAAAGATGTAAACATACCTTTCTAGATCAGCTTTGCATGCTGATTACATTGCTCTTTTCAGTTTTCTTCTTGCACATCTAGTTATCAAAATATGACTGGTGTTAATTTCAGCACAATTTAGGTAATAATCAGACTAGTTAATGTTACAACTTTATTCATTTTTCAGTATCATTCCCATAAACGTTACACACAATACACTTGGTTAAATTTATAAAAAAAGAAATGTAGAACAACTGAAATTATATTCAATAAGGCAATAGCCTTTCAAATTTGATCAATCTCATGTGCTAGAGGAAAACCAAACACAGATTTGGAATCAGTGTTCCAAGAGCTATCTAGTCCACCTAGAATTATATCTGATGAAAGTGACTTGTTGGCCAGTGTAATTTGTGTACTCCAGCACTATTATAGGTTAGTTTGTAAGTAGACTATTGACACATGTTTAAAAAGATACCCACCAATATTGTATTACTTGGCAAGTTTAAATTACCCCACATTGACTGTTGTTTTTTAACTAAATTATAAAGAGATTTGAACTTTTCTGTTGTTCATTGAGTTTTTTTTTCCTGGTCTGTGTTGTCTTTGGTGCTTTTCCATGGTATATCTCCAACTAAGCGTTGACATCAGTATACCAACAGGAAGCATTAGAAGCTATATAAACCAGTCAGGTTTGGTTAGTATGTAATTGGGTGTAACAAGACTAGAAGAGACTCAATAAACAATCGGTGAAATTAATTGAATAAATATTTTCCATTATGCAACTCATCTAAAAAATTTTAATTTAGTTTAATGCAAGGATGTATGTAACATGTTTTCTAATTCAAGTTTTAATAATAATTTGTTAAAAGTACTGGCTGAAACAAACTTAATTTACTCTCTGTTTAGAAAAAGACTTCTCACTACAGACAAGAATGAGATATATAAATACAGATGAAAAGAGACAAACATTAGATGATTAAATACAGTAACCCAAACTCTATATGTAAACTGAATGTTCATCTGTTTTATTGGTGACAGTTTTAAATCAGCATATCAGCTAGAAAAAATAAATGCATTTATATTGAAGAAAATTTTACTTTATGACTATATTCGATCAACAAATGGAATCAACGTATACATTGATATCTGGTAAAATAAACTAAGGGATCAAAATATGGAAATGAAAACCATTTATTGAAAATATAGTCTGTGCCACCACACTGTTTCTGTTTTCATGCAAGATGATCCTGCATGTCGATTACTTTAATCCACATCTCATAAAAGAAATCATGCGCACTAAGTTTTCCTACACTTTTCCACTACATATCTCTCTGGCATTTTTTTACACAGAAGCTGAAATGTATGGAAACAAGTAAATTAGGAACTTAGAGACATGTTACATTTGAAATTATTAGGAAAGTCAGCCCTACATGATAAAACATTTAATTATGGGGAGGAGGGGGGAATTTACTAATGGTTAACATGGATAGGCTTAACCTAGTAGCTTAGTGGTTAGCTTATAAAGACTGTAAAATGAGAGGACAGAAACATGTGTCACATTTTGGGGCAGATAAAATTTATCCAAAAGGTGGTGGTTTGTGCTTTCTTTTTTCATTTGTACATGTGCTTTGTTTGCTATGTGTTTTTAATAAGAAAATTTATTATTCAGCTATACTTTTTGAATGTTATACCAAAAATGGTGCAGTATTTTAGAACATGAATGAAGATAAATGACATTGTTATCTACTGCATTGAAAGTCAGGTATTAATTGAATCATATTAATAACTCATTTTGAAATCAACTTTAATTTTTAAAATGAATAGAACCAATCAGAAACATCTCTTTATTATCTAGAGACTGGAAAAGTTATAAATCAAGATTTTTTAAAATAATTAATTAATTTATAGTTTTGCAACAGATATTAATTATTTTTTTGTGATTTAATGAAGAATGCACACGTGGGTGTTATCTTCTGTATCTTAATTTTACTTGTGTTGATCGTAAGTACTGGGCAAACATAAACTGTGTTATTTATAATTTTATTTCTTGCATATGAAAATACATAACAGGAAAGATTTTTTTTTTTCAAACATTAAGGGCTAAGTATTTTTAATTACTCACTTTTATCACAAAACAGACTATTTCCAAAACAAGCTTCATATTAATGCAAATATCTTTACATTTTACCCCATTTTTAACTATGTTAATTTGTTTTCAACTTGTTAATTACATGAGAAATTTCAACAAATTCTAACACTTTTCAGGACAACATTATGTAAAGTTGACATCAGCAGAATTGGGCGACTTAGCTATTTGAATTCTCTCTGGATAAGAGGTGGAGGAGGACTTAGGCTTCCTTCAGTAATATCCAGTGGAGGATTGCAGTCTTTGGAAAATCTAACCATGCTTCGACACTTGGTGGGTATAGGTTCTTTATTGAGCTTTATAACATAAGACAACATCTGGCCATTTTACTTCAAAAGTAAAACATTCTGAAAGAACATAAAACAGTAACAAATCTTTAAAACAAAAAAACATTGCACAATTACATAATTACAAAGAGCCAACAGTTTTAAGTATTAATTATAAGAAAAGTTTCATTTTTTTTATCATTATAAAGATAAACTGGCATTTTATGGTTTCAAAGATTCACATAATACCTGGTTAGTTTAGATTAAAAAACACTCTTAAGGTGTACTGTTGTTCATTGTTTCAGGATTAAACCAGATTTACAATACTTGGCATATTTTGAAATTATGTACACATAAAACACCATAATATATTGATCATTTTCACATCTTTAGGTTTCAAAACTTGTAGTGAATATAGAAAACAATGCCTAGCTTTATTATCTTTTGTAATTTCACAAAGATATTTGAAGTTTTTCATTTTGTTTTATTATATTTGTCCATTTTTTCTCTTCAGATCTTTTGAATCTGTTTGTTTTTTTTCCCTTTGCAGCACCTTACTACTTTTGTTGGTGTACCAAGTGAATATTTTCAATTCATTGAGAAACTTCCTTTGTTAGAATCTTTAGCAGTTGGGAATTGTTACTCATGGACCAGGGAGGTAAGCTTATATCATTACTCAGTCTTTTACTTCTGTAAAGGACTATTAAAATATCTTTTTTAGGGAATTCATAATGGGGGAAAAAAAAAGCCAAGGAAAAATATTTATTCAACCATGCTGTTTTACTTATGCCGGTGGGATGCACCATTTGGGAGAAAAAAGAAAATAAAACCAGGTGTAAAAACTGTTGGTATTAATTAACATTTTGATTTCTGTTGTAAACAGTGGAACTGTTAATTGGTAAAGTGATTCAAATGTTGAAAGAAGTTATATCATGAAAACCATATCAAGCACAAAATGGTTACGAGGTTGGCCCCAGGGACCAAGTCTGTGCTGAAAGAGTTGATCCAACTACAATGTCATTTCAATTTTTGCTCTATAAAAAATGGAAGCCATTCACCAATAAGTTTATTGTAAATATGGTAAATAAGTAAACATATGTTAATGAAATTTGACAAATTATCAGTAAACAGTACAATGCTTTCATACACAAATTGTCAATTTTTTTATTTTTCTCGTGCTCTTTTTTTCTCTTTTTGCTTGTTGCCTATCCAACATGCAAAGTAATTTCATTTTAAGATTAAAAAATACTTTTATTCATCAGAAAAATTTGGAAATAAATATAAATTATGCTTCTTTCATTCTAGAATGACAACAAATTATAAGACAAAAACATAAATATTTAGACTAAATCTCATAACATTATACATTTGTATATATTTATTATTTCTATTATGATGACCTTTCAGCCATGCCTGGCTAACAGTACGGAAGTTACAATGATGCGGCTCACATGCACTCGTGTTACTGTATCAAATAACGTACAGGTGACCATTGGTCTGTACAAAGTAACCTGTCTTGGCTGTGTTTTAGTAGACTAGTATTTTGTAAAATACGGTCACATTTTAATTATTATACTTTATATATGTATATAAATGATTGCTATTTTGAAATAAGTTCTTAAACTTATTTTTCTTAAAACATAGAACAGTAACTAAAGAAGTAAAGCAAACAATTATCTATTCTGGTTATGACCTTTGTACTTGGTTGCTGCTTGATGTAGGTTGCTAAGCCTTTAAAAATTTTGCATATGGAGGATATGAAATGAAATGATTTTTTTTAGGGTTTATATATATACAGTTGAATAACCAAAAAATCATAACTTACTATACCAGTACTATAGGATTCCACTATAATTTATCAAGCGAAGTAACTAAGCTGTATTTGGGTCTAAAATTATATATATAATTTTGAGCAGACTAAAGACATAACCTACCTCCTTGAAATCATGGTTTGAAAGAAGATATGATGTCCTAAGACTTAAAATGACTAAGAAAGCCACTAGGGGGACATTCTGAGCTTTCAATTGATTATTCATGTCATATATAGAAGTAAGTGTATATAAGGG
>NW_013665905.1:687851-702671 GCF_000517525.1 Limulus polyphemus
CGGTAATTTGAGTTTCTAATTTGTTTGAAACTATAGACTTAGTATTTTGACTTCACAAACATCTAATTTGATGCATTCAACATACCACGTGATACACAAAAATCGATGTTTATCAGTATTTTAATAATCACTTTTAAATTAACAAATTGAGTAATGTACAGTTCTAAAATTTGGATTATAATCTATAGTTTGATACCAAACTTAATTGCCATAAATTCATGAAATAGTAGTTCAATAAAATTTTGAATGTGAGTTAACAAACGAGACGAGATGGCCTTTCACCTGTGACCCGTATCAAAAGGGTTAAAAAGTTGTTAATTTTCATAACAATTGGTAATTGGGTCCTTCATGTTGTTGCCAGTGCTTTGTATATGATGCGAAAAGAACCAAACGAATGCTTTTCTGTGGAGGCTGGGTGTCTTTCCTTTGATCAGTCTGTCATACAACAGTACTGCTGGTTGCTCTTTCAAATGGTTCTGCATCAGGAAGACTATCTGGTTCTTTCAAAGTAGTATCAAAGATACTATTCCTTAAGACAAATTTCACTTCTTCTGGTTATGGATGATTGTCTTCCTACCAAATTAAACCATAGTTTGGATCCAGAACACCAACCGTGTTGCCATAAGACTCCTTTCACAAACAAAATCTGTGTAGGAAGTGATTTGCAACTTCTGCCGGAGATGGTGTTGAGACCCGAACAGTTAGTACCAGTATCTCTTAATTTGATCTCAAGATCCTATCACTGATTATTAAGATATTTTGAAGTAAATAGTTGTTACATGAATGTTTTAGTTGCTTGAAAAGCCGTGGCAATAATAACAAGCATTTGTAATTGGCTTACTCAGTTAGACTTCTTTTAATGCTTGTAGATTTAGTGCATTATATTTACCCAAACTCAGAGGATTGGGGACCTTCATCCATAAATAAAACTTGTGAAATCTACTGATCTATGTCTCTGGCTTGCTCTACTTTATAAGCAAAATAGCATTTTTTTAAATTCAAGCTCTATTTTTACACAATTTTTTTGTCATACTGGGAGGTCTGCAGATGGTTGAAGTATATCGGCTTAACTATCTCACTGTGAGGTCTGTCGATTCAGCTGGCCTTGTAACCGTTTTGTACTTGTTATACTTTTGATACTATAACTTTTAACATAGTATGTGTATCTTCACAAAATTTGGCATACTTTTAACATTACAAATCTTTTGTACACAAAAAATTGAATTTTTTTAATAAAGTATTTTTGCTAAAGATTTCTTCAAGATTTATCCATGAATATGTATATATATAGTTCTTTTTTTACTGGTCCAAGTGTAAAGTGATTTCTACATTAAGATTAAAAATACTTTTCTTTGTCTCAAAAATCTCAAATTTCCTTTCCTTAATTTCAAAAAAATCCTAAATAAATTTCAAGCATTTTTTTTTCAGTAAAACTTTATCTGTTATATTGTCTACCCTAACTCTATAAAAAGTTTCTCAATTTGATCAATCTCATAACCATTAAAAAAGAATACAAAATAAATCTAAATTACCCTTCTGATTTCAAATTGTAACATGAAACTGTATCTGTTTATCTTATATAGCTCTAAACTCGTAACGGTATACATTTGTTTATACTTAAATTTTATTGTTTTATTGCCCTTTGAGCTTGTCTAACTAATACTTGCACAATTGTAAGTTGTTTATGTTGAATGCTCATTATTCATGTTGATTTGTTAGAAAGGTTTGTTTTTTTATTATTATTACTTATAACTTCTGTGATATAACAGAATATATAACAGCAAAATACAGTTGAAAGAGTTGAAAATTTGTATTGGAATATCCACACGATATTTTCTATTTACTGACCTAGAATACGGTGAAAAGGCTCAAGAGTGCTATTTAAGTCTCTTTCAGAGTGCATATGTACATTTTGTTCATGATAAAATTTCATTTTTCTGCTTAGTTTTTACTAAAAATGTGTTTTTTAAAGAATTACTTCCACACTGATGAAATATGTGAAGAGTAGGTGCATTTTGGAAGTACAGACAAATTGGTTTTAGTTAAATTCTATAATTTTCATTAATCATTCAACAATGTTTTCCCCTCATTTTTGATGCACTTTTATAGTAGTTCAGGATATTTTTTTAATATTGCCTTATAACATTAAGAACTTAAAACTTGTATACTATTAAAATTGGTTTATTAGCTATGTTTTTATGCTATATTTATTGGTATACCATGAAAAGAAATTAGTTTAATTAAACTTGGAAAGTAACTCACTAAAACCTCATGACACCTCAAGTGCAGAAAAAAAATGCAAGTGGAGAGAGAGGGTTAAAAAGTAGACAAACCTTACTGAAAACCAGCTAAGCTTCAAAGTAATATAAACAAATTTTTTTTATCTTTACAATTTTTAAAAAAGTAGGATGGTAGTTCCGCATTTGGAGATTGAACAGTGCTTTGAGAAATAATTCACAACTGATTAGTCCTGAGAATACTTACTACATACTTTCTGTTGTTTTTTTTCTTTTTTGTTGTTGATACTGGATATAAATTATTTTTGTTTGATAGTTATAGAAATATTTTTTTCAAAAAGAATTCAGTATGGATATTTAATTAAGGTTAATGAGTATGGAGGCCTGAAGGGTTGACCATAGGGTTTTGATTATAAATTATTTATCCTACAGAATTGATCTGTACCTTTTTACATAATTGCTTCAGTGGAACGAAAACACAAAATAAAGTACCAAAAATAAATGTTACTTAACATAGAATGACCTAAATTTTATTGAATATGTAAAATAGAAGTTTCTGATCCATAATAACAAAAAAAAAGTTGTTTTTTTCTTTCAAATTATTTTTTATAGTATTTTTCATTATGAATGTCATTGATTGTGTGTACATTTCATATGGAATTATTAAAATAAAAAAAATATTTAATAAATTTACAATGAAATATTTATTTTATGAAACTTTTGTAGAAGATTGATAAATTTCATAAGTTAAAAATTGATACAAATTCTAAATTGTTTTTAGATAGAAAATTTTCAAGTTTCATGCAATTTCATTTAGTAGTTCTTGTTTGTGATCTCAAAATATTTGGTTTATTGAATCTGAGCACAACTTCACTGTGAAAGGTTTAATTGTGTCAAGTTTTGTAAACGATGCTACTTAAGAATCATGTTTCAATCGTGAAACCGATACACTGAAGATAAAGATCCATTATTCCCTGAACCATTCAGCTAGACTTCTCCATAGCCTCAGTGGAAGAGTATAAGTAAGTCTATGATATTCAGAGCTTCACAGCTGTTAATATGTGTTCCTCTTTATACAGCAGCTTAGAACTTTTGCAGTATACATATAAAGATGAATGTTTTGAATTTTTAATGGTATATATTTTTTCATATCTAAATGTGGTTAATGGTAAAAGTATATATCATACTGAAAACCACAGTAACTAAGAGGTGAATAAAACAAGTGCTAGCACTGGTGTGAAGTTCAGACAACTGTAATAACTTTTTGTAGTGAAAAAGCATAAATATTAAAATTGTATTATAAAACAAGAATGATGATAAATGTATATAATAGTGTTTTTTGAGATTAGTATTATAAATGAAAAATAAAGTTTGTGTATTTCCTATCAGTGGTTGGTATAAAATTGTGAAGGATCTGACTTTTCCAACTTAATTAGGCAATGCAATATTGTCTTAAATACATGTAAAAAAAGGTGGTTAAAGTCTTGTTGAAAACAATTCTTCAGTGTGGTTGAAAAATACAGGTCTATTATTAATGCTGCACTCTGGAAAATTGAAAATTGTTTATTTCATGCTACTGATTAGTTAAGGATACATTTAAAAACCTTAAAAACAACATGCATATCCACATCAGGAAGTACGTAGAAAAGAAAGGATTGAAAAGATAACTTATAGTCAGATCACAAAACCTTGAGAGTACAAGTCCTGCAACTATGACAATCTTGTGTACCCAATGAAACAGGGACAGGTTTCTATAAAACAGCTATTGTTATTTTGGTCACAATATGATACTAACGTGAAAGGAAAAAAATAACATGACATTAAATTGGGATTTTGTTGCTATGATAACAATAATCAATAAAATGGAATAGTTTGAGTTTATAATGTAAGTAATAAAGTACTTATGTGTTATGGGTGTAAATAGTTGTTAAGCAGGGTTAGAGAATATTAAATTTCTCTATGTTCAAAGTTGTGCTGTAGGTTAGATTTGGGCATTCTAATGATATTCAGAAGACAAGAGTGACTAAAATAACCTAGGTGAGTATAATATATAGACTATTGGCCTAATAAACATAGTATGTATATTGTGATTCTACTAGTTATTGTTTTATTAGACAGGTATGAAAAGTGATGTAATATAAGTGACTTATGAAATACTGAGTCAATGAAAACAACATTTCTAACCTTTATATTTTATTTTTCAGACATACACATTCCTTGGAAAGCTGAAACAGTTGAAAAAGCTAAGACTTGAAAGGGGTGGTCAGCTATATGATTCCAGTTTAAAGAATGCTTTAAAAAGTTTGACACAGTAAGAAGAAAGTTTTAACAACCATTAGCATTGTTTTCCATTTTTAATTGTATGATAATTTTGTTTTCACTTTAAATATCTAGAAACAGTTACAAGAGTTTCTGCTATATAACATATAAAAAAAATTGAGAAGTTTTGTTTGAATTTAGTTTATGACTTTCCATTTTAGTATATGTGCATTTACCAAGTATTAGAAAAAAGAAAATTAAGAATTTCTAAGCTGTCTTTATAAAATGATTATTGCTTAAGAAACAATATTGATGGATGATGAGTAAGGTTTAAATTGACCCAAGCTATTTTGGACAAGATGGCTGTAAAAGTAGTGCAAGTTAAAGTCAGAATTTTGTACATAAGTGAAAAAGAATTCCAGCAAATAATATTTAGTGTGTTTCTTTCTGTACATGATAATGGTCCTTGGTTGAAGGAAGAACATTGTTTTTGGATTTTATAAACATAAAATTTGTTCAAGACATGTAATAATTTGTCATCTAGTGATCTTAAATTTCTGTAGATACCTTGTATGCCTGATATTTACCTATAAAATTAAATTTAATACTTAAAAGGTTGGAAGACCTCCAGTTGCTTTGTTTTGTGATACCAACAAGCCTTGGAGCTGGGCTACAGAAGTTAAAACGTCTGAATCGACTTGTTATGTGGCCTGACACGTACAAGCATGTAAGTAGTATTTGATGATAAATTAATATTTTTATAAATCAAATTCTACACTTCCATAGATAAAAAATATATGTTTCAGTTTTTTTAAAGATATCATTAAGTCAAAAACCAAGTTTAATATGGTTTAATATTAAAACCTATCAAAATAATATTTACTGAACAACACCTTTTTTTTAATATCCTATGTTCATCTACATTACTCAGTGTACTCGCTTGTAGTATGCCACAGCTTAACAAATCATTTTCAAAAAATGTGTAGGAGAAACATTACAGTTCATTGAAAATATTTAGAAAATAAACAAAATCCAATATAAACCCATTAGAGATTGGCTTTACCACTAATTACAAGTTTGTACTTATAATTTGTATAAAGTGGTTCATCATTCTTTTGAGTTACAGTTATAACAATTTTGTTAAATTTTATTCATTAAACAGGTAGTTTTGTTCCATTTTGTTTTTATTTCTTCAATTGTTGTTCTCTGTTTAATCTACAGTATGTATTATTTGTCTGTTCATTTATTGAAGCCATATGACAATTTTTTTTTTTTTGAGGGAAAAATTTGACTTGTTTGTATGAATGAGTTTGAATTTCAATATTCTACTCAATAATGGTTTTAATATTGTAGTTTAAATCTGTTTACTTATTGACAAAATGGGTCAATTTTGTTTTGGTAGTGTGTTTTGCTTCAGATATTTGTTTCTGTTATTCAGATATTTTCTTTTCTTTGAGTAATAGACAGTGTCATTATCTGAATACTTAATAAACACAAGGTAGATACTTTTGTTGAAAGAGTGAATTTTGTAAAGTATCTTTTTTTTTTGTTCAGGCTATAAACATTTTGTACAATTTAAATCTGTATATTATTACTATTAAATTTATATAAGGTACTCACAAGTTTCTGAATAGTATTTAGAGCAGTATTTATGGTCTTTGGAAAGTTTTATCTCAGATAGAAATTCTCTATTCTGATGTCATCCTATTTAGTAGTTAAGTAGAAACAACGTCTAAAAAAAATTATTGTATTGGTACATGTCATCTTTAATTCTTGATAAGTATTATTTATAGGCACTCAAATTGAAGTTATAAATACCACGCTCGTTGCTTGTAACTTGAAATATTAACTTCATTAAGTAACACTAATATATTTGATGACATTCTCAGATTTAATAATAACTCCAATTGGTTACTATAATAATACTGAAATTATATCCTGTCATCTCTAATGATTTTCAAAGTTCATGCAAGTTTTATAGTTACTATTTGAAACATTCAAAAATGCATTAATGAGTTTATGGTAAGGGGAAATCATTGTCATTTTCCCTGGTTCTAAGACTAATATTAGAACTGAAAACGTAAAGCAATCAGCATAAACAGTGTCATAGCTAACATATTTTTTCGAACAAGTAAATGTTTCTTGGTTTAGTACAACATCAATACTAAACTAACAAAGTAAAATATTTATATTGATGTAGAATCATGACATTAAATTAGTGACATTTCATCCTCAATTATGGTAAGTTACTTCTTCACCAGAAATGTTAAACACAACCGTGCCACTGGGAAAATATTGTCCATAATGTCTTGACTGTTTCATCTTAACTCGTTATCTGAGTGTATAAATGATAAAACGATTACCTTTAGCCTTGTCATTTAAGGATATTAATATTGAAACTGTAGGGCTTGAAGTTGTTTTTTTAATTTGACCACCAAAAGTTGTCTGTGACACAATGTTGACCAGCAAACTTTTAAACTCGCATGGTAACAATGTTTTTTGTAGAAAGAATATGTAACAAAATTAAACATTTAAGTGAAAAAGTAAACAAAGTAAAAATGTTTTGTGAATAAATAAGTCAGTCTAAAACCATTGTAATATTAATATAGTTTTACAAAGTATACAGCAATCGTACATACTAATGTACATTTTAATGAATTGATTTTTTCTTAAAGAAATGAAAATGCCTTTTGTTGGACCATTTTGGATTTTAGTTAAAGTTTTTTTTAAATTGATTAAATTTATTTTTCAAGCACATTTCCTTCTTTATGTTAGAGTGTTTGTATCAGTATTGATTTAAAGAAATTAGTAGGTTTGAACATCCTTTATATCTACCCTTGCTATTATCTTTTAAATAACTAGAATTGAATATCGGGCCGATTCCAGATTAGTCTGTATTTTAATCTTTATGATTTTATTTCATGATCTGTATGCTTTTTGTGCTGCTTAGTTTTACAAGATGCAATATAAATCTTTAAAAATAATACACCTTAAAACCTTCAAATTCATAAAATTTTCTTTATCTTCTAGGCTCCTGTGGTAAACCAAAATACATTAAAGGCTGTATCGTCCCTTACGAAACTGCAGCGTTTCAGTTGGGGAGTAATGACTTCATCATCAGAGCTTTCAGAAATGCCAAATGGGGAAACAGATGAGGAAAAATTACATAATAAAAAGGAGATTAAGATGATTTCTTTGTTAAGACACAAGGAAAACTGTAAATGCTCACAGGCTGAAGAAGGCAGCAGCAGCAACATTGAACCAGAGTGTACGGTAATGGTTCATCCTAATGAACTTGAGCAACGGCTGAGCAAGTTATTTCCAAAGACCAAAATTGAGGTTTTTAGGGTGCCAATAGAATCGTTTAATAAGTTTTGTGGTGCTTTCAGATGAGTTTCTACAGAAGACAAGACTGTCATCACTAAAATGGAGGGGGTGTAGGTAATAATTTAGTAAATGGGTTATATTCTATAAAAAAAAAAGGTTTTGAACAGTTGTTTCTGAAGATTTTATTGTTTACAGGAAAATGTACTGAAATTGTGTTTTTCTTGTACAAACTGCAGTGAAAACATTTCAGAATCAGTGTGAAAAGTTAAGTTTTAGTCCATGTGTATGAACGTTTTAATTTTTCATGACATGTCAATACGTGTGAGAACATCATTCACTGTTTTGCACCATTTATTGAAGCATTTTATTGGTGAAGTGAAGCCTTTTTAGTTGACAGTTATTCATTAACTATTTTAAAAACGTGCAGTTTCATTGAATAAAATCTTGAATGGTTCATAGAACAAATCAATTAGTTTATTTTATTACATTCTTGTAAACTGTATTGATGTACAAAACAAAATGTTACACATAGTTGCTTACTTCGTACCCTTTGTTGAAATCTAAAGTTATACATTACTGCTTTTTCTTATGTTTCTGAACTTTTTTTTGTGCTATTACCAATATGCTAGTATCCTTCTCTTATTTCATCAGAATAAATATAACAGACTTCTTGTTGGAATTGAACAAGAGTCACATTGTGTACTCTGTTGGGTATAGAACTCATTAGAAACTAAATATTAATACGGAAAAAGAAATCCTATGGTATAACAGTTACAATTCCTTAGATTTTAAACAATAATAAAACAGCCTTTCACCTTTATACAAAAGAAATTAAGCAGGAAAATACAAGAAACTTCACAACTTAGAGGTGCAATGGTTGCATTTTTCAGCCATGTATAGCAGAACATATCATACACTCCATGGACTTTTAAGTAACAGCAGCATATTAATTAAACACTACAACTGTAATCAGATGTATTTATAATGTAATATTATAACTTCAGTTAGTGGTAAGCAGGAGGACACTATTCACCAAAAAGAATTTGTCATCGTAGTGTAAGATAGTTGTGAAATCTGCTATTCATGTGCCCTAAGCATGTTATGTTTAGGATACAGGGGCTGAAATAGATTTGATGATAACAAAATTTACTAATATTTTTGTATATCTTGAAACTGCAAATAAAATTTCGAACATATGTTTCAAGTAACTACTTGACTTCACGTATAACTTAAGTTTCAGAGACTATAAAAATGTTTTGAACATCCTATCACTTTAGCAAAGCTCAAGTTCCGTAGGTCATCTGTTATGTGTTCGGTAAGTTAGTATTAATTCTTTGACCATGTCGAAGTGTGCTTACTGAAATTTCTAATAATAAACTTATATATTTATATAAACTATTCATATACAAACTAGCATCAACCTTGAAAGAATTGAGTCAGGTCTCTACCACTATGTGATTTATAAATTCTGTCATTATACTGCTATCTAAAGTAGGGGTTACCTTCTGTAGAAACTGAACCAACAGCTTATGATCTGGAAACTGTTAGTTATCACTGCATCTTCTACAGGCCTAACAGAAGTTTTGCTTTGAGCTTGAAACTGCATTGTTTTTAAATGCTTGATTTGCATGTAATATAATAGCTACTAAAATTTAACATTTTTGCATGAAAGCAATTATTTTTGTTCTTTCATTCAGCTCTTGTTTATTTAGTAAATAAATGTGTGTATAAGCTCAGTTTCTTAGTTTTGGATGTAGGTGTGTACAGTTAGTATCATTATGAAAATTAACTTACCTATTTAATTTATAAGCACACTAATAATGGAAAAAAAGAAACAGACCAATATAATCAGGGTTATTTACTTTATTTCATATTTGTATGGAAATGTATGTAGAGAATGGTCTTTTAAAAGTCTTTTATTTAAAATGTCTTTACAAAATATTTGCTAATTATTTCATTACGTAGTTTCGTAAATGATATTTTATTTAAAATTTCAGTGCAAACAGATTTGGTAAATAATTATTTTATTTCACAGTTCCCATCTTTTTTTATATTGTTAATCTGCAAAAGCTATTTAAGAGGGTGTGTATTTGTGAAAACAAACAATTTGTAAGATATTTTCTGTGTGTTATTAATTTTTAGAATATAGCTTTAAGTGAACATGTATCATTTGCCAGATAAAATCATTAAAAACATTAATACATAAAACATGGCCTTTCAAGAATTCCAGTACACTTGTACTTTGTATAAAGTATTGTCATCATAGAATAGATTGTTAAAAAACAAATGATGGTAAAAGTCATTTATCGAACCACTAATTCATAACCAGCTATTGGACTATTTTAAAAGTTAAAAAATTTTCCGTAAAACAAGTGTAGGTAATAAAATAACCCATTCTGGTTAAAGGTAGTTGTCTTACTAATAGTTTCATTGACATTACGAGCCAAGATTGACTTTGCCTAAATGTAAACAGGTGTCACATTTGTTAGGTGCTAAACTTCTACATGGTATTGTATTAGTGTAACTGATATAATGTTTTAACATCAGTTTACTTTAGGCATGATATTCATAAATGAAACGTAACAGTGTGGCTTATGTTTCTCTCTCTCTTACACTTATGAGTAGATGGCTGAAAGTGTAGTGTGAAATGCATTCATTTTTATCTCAAATTCAAAAGCCAGACAGTTTTTTTTTTATAGAAATACTAATTTGTTTTAAATGCAAAATTAAGGTTTAAATGTTCTCTTCCAAATCTTAAAGTTTAAACCTATATGAACAGCTGTTTGTGGGAAATGATCAACACAAAGAAACTATATGACAGCTATAAACTTTACAGAGCACAACATCTTGGTTGCCACATTGTTTGTGAAAAATCTAAAAAACAATGTATATTGTTTGAAAGAATAAAAAAACATATAACAGGTTTTCAGCATGTTGTTTAAAAATCTTCCCTTCAATTGGTTATACAAGAAATAGGATTTACATTACAAAGATATTTCTAACAGAATTCCAGGACTTTCTGTAGTGTAATTTTCCTTTAATGATACAATTGATAGTCCAAGTTGTATTTATATTACAACTTAAAACTTCCAAGGCAGTTTCATTGTATTAGTTCCTGCTTTAGAGTGAGCAACAAACTAAACAGATATAGGACTTTGTGTTAGTGTACTGTTTGACACTTCAAGTTGTAAAATGCTTTTTTTTTGTCTTGCATTCTTTTTTTTTAAATCTTATTACCTACACAAAGAAAGGGACCACCAGTTGGTATTTTCAGTGATGTTTCTGTTGTCAGGAGTGCATTTTTCACAGCAATCAAACCATAGCATGTAAAGTAGAAAGATAAAAATGTGTTTAAAAGTTATCATGGTTCGTGACTGGCTGTTGGATGAAAATACGTTCTACAGTTACAGCAATCGCGATTCTGAAGAATAGTTAAAACCACCATCTACAGATGTTATCTGAATAATAGCAACACAGTTTAAAATACAATTATGTTATATTCACTCAACAAAACTATATGGCTCACTTTAGTGTTTGTGTGGAGAGAACAAACGTCAGTTGATAACTTTTATGATTAGCTACAGGTAAGCGGTCCAGTTTGATCATTAGCTCTAAAGATTTTAGAACTTTTCATTTTTGAAATCCCTATTTTATGAAATAAAGAGGGAGACTACTCTTTTATAAAGGGGGTTGAAGTTACACAATGTAGCTATGCTTGATGTGTGAAATATTCTTTACTGATCAGCTATTGTTTTAAGATTTGAATGGATCTTGTAGTATTTGTCAATGAGTTAAGTTAATGTTGTGATATACTGTATAGTAAATAACAGTTAAGTGCGTCTGTATTGAATTTTGTTGAAACATTAAACTCTGAACTCTGAATCACTTTTTCTCTGTTTCATTGGCTAAACTTCCAATTTGTTGTTGTGATGAGAACTTCAATATGATAACCACTGACTTGATGTTAGGCAGCAATTATTAATCATAAGATTGTAAATTTAACATTGCGTAATAACTACATGCTTACTATTTACTTGTTACATGGTGGAACCTTTTTTAGTTGAAATACTTAACTTGTACTAGGCTAAATGGGTAAAATAACTGATGTTGATGAATAATGGGTGGAGACGGCTTGAATGGGTAATGAAGAAAAACTTGTAGTAAAGTTTTTCTTCATTACCCATTCATGCCGTCTCCAGCCATTATTAGTCTCAAAGTGGGTTCCTCGTCATCGAATTTGATGTTGATGAAATTTAGTTTTTGAGAACCATACTTGATATACATAATTTCAATAAACATGAATACAACATGCACTAACATGAGCTAATCATAAGAGCAAAAGTATGCTCGTATGAAGGTTTTAAAAACTACATAAAAAGTAACATTATTTTCAGGCTCTAGTAAAATACAAGAAGACCTCACAAAACCCTATCAGTCCAGGTTGTCAACTTACTGTCATGGCAGATAATGTCCGTAGTAATATATATATATATCATAAAATACAAATTTTACGTGTCATCAGAAGTCTAGCTTCGTAATAATTTCACTGATACATTAATTTCTTGTTTCCTCTTAAATATATGTAATTCAAAACTAATGAGTAAAATGTAAAAACCACCTGATGGTACCAACATGTATATAAACAAACTTCTAGTAATAATGTATCCAAACTGTTTACTGGGTCTGTGGCAAGTATGTCCTAAAACATCATTAACAGCTATGATATCAAATGGATGAAACAATGTCATTATCTGTTACGACTTTAAGATGAAAACTACGATTGACAATGTATTCTTTACTGAAATCTTCTTAATGCTTATTTTTATATTAAGTTCATTATTGTTTTATAGCAGTGGTGTCTAACACAGTACCCACTCGCCACAAGTGGCAAAACTGCTATTAACCTGTGGCAAATTGGTGCTTTACTTCTTTCACCTATTTTTTTAAATATAGTTTTTAATAAAATTTATTTATACATGTACCAGTTTAATAAAGTGTCCACTTTATTTATTTTGAGGATAAAATACTGTAGAAACTTTACTGCAATATTCTATCAAATAATTGAAAACATTATTGTGTATTTTTGTACCCCTCTATATCTATAATTAATTTAAAAAAATGTTTTTTTGTCATGTGGCAAAAATGTTAACACATTCTCCACAGTTTTGGAGATTATGATAAAAACTGTTGGACACTGCTGTTTTATAGTGCTGATTGTAATTTCCTATTAACAATTCATGTAATTAATAGTATGGAAGCTACTTATTTCATTATATATATCAATATAGTATAACATTTTATTATTTAAGTTTCAGTATAAAAAAAGTTGAAACAATAATTCAAACAAATAGTATCATAAAAAGTAAACAATTAGAAGTGCAATTTAAAATTATATTTTCAGTTGATTTTTTCCTGAAATATTATTATCACTAAATATGTAATTGAAAATATAACTGTTACAAACAAAACATGTTCTTTAATAATTAACACCCAGTCAGGGAGACAGTTTTGGTGGGTACATTTTCAAACACAGCTTTACAATAATATCTTTTTTTAAATTCTGAATAGAGATTTGAACTTGCAATATTTGAAATCTGAATTGTCCACCATCATGGCTGAATTCAGACTAGTTTCCAGCCTTTAATAAGATATTAAAGCGTATACTCCCATGTAAAATTCCACACACACATTATGGCAGTGGCTGCAAATGTGGCACAATACAAAATCTGATTTTCCAGCTCCATGGTTTTCCAGCTCCATGGTTTTCACAAATTCTCCCAAAAGATATGGCTGAGGAAGGCTCAACAAAGCTTACTTGTCACTATAATGTAGCTAAGTGTGGTACTTGTCTGAAGTGTAGTAGGTGTGATTGTACTGTTGATCATTATCTAATGAGGAATTCTTAGAGTAATATAAAAATGTTTGATATTACCGAGTTTCCTAGTTCCCTTTTGCAACAATGCATACATCACCAATGTTTGCAAAAGCACTACTGCAGCATGTCCAGTCATCATTGTCTTTTTTGTGATGGTTTCTGTGCAGAATGTCAGAAATACTCATCAAGTCAGCTGCAGGAGATAGTATGGTGTGAAATATGAGACACTAGTATTAGGTCAAGAAATTAATGTCATTTTTTTTTAGATGAAAAAACCCGAACAACTTATACATCAGAACAAAACATTTATTAAAAGAAATCATCTCCATTCTTATTGATGATGCTTTCCATCTTACAATCAGTTGTTAATGCCTGATTAAAGAAATCACTTGGCTTTGAAGCAAAAAAACATGTCGATGTCCTCTTTAAGACCTTCCACATTTGCATATGTTTTCCCATTAAGATGGTGTTGCAGCAAATGAAAAATATGGTAATTTGATGGTGCCATATCTGGAGAATATGGTAGGTGGGCTAGAACTTCCCAACCTAAATCCATAATCTTGTGTTGCGGCAAGCGTACCACATGTGGACGTGCATTGTCATTGAGAAGAACACCTTTCCGATTGACGAGTGAAAGGCTTGATTTAAACATTCCAGTTGCTGACTATAGATCTCTGCATTTGCTGTGGATTGAGGAGTTCGAAATGAATTATTCCTTTTATGTCCCACCAAACGCAAAGCATCACTTTCTGCAGATGGAGTCCAGGTTTTTTGGGTCGGAAGTGGTTTTGTCTAGGACTGAGCCATTGTTTTTGGCATTTAATATTTGCATAGAGAATCCAATTTTCATCACCTGTGACAATTCTGCTCAAAAATGGTTCATGCTCATTACATGCCAGAAGAGAGAATGCAACGTTCGCACGTTGAAAACAATGATCATTGGAGAGTTTGTGAGGCACCCAAACACCTTCTTTATGGAGTTTTATCATATTCCTTAGATGTTTACATATTATTTCATGAGAGACATGCAATTTCAGGGCCATTTCACGAGCGTGTTGTCTTGGGTTAGACTCAACAAGCATCTTCAGAGCATCAATATTAATTCCAACATGTCAGCCCCTG
>NW_013665905.1:703671-713544 GCF_000517525.1 Limulus polyphemus
CAATTGACGATGGACGAGTGAAGGGCATTTCTGATGAAAGGCTTGTTTTAAACGTTCCAATTGTTGACTATAGATCTGTACATTGACAGTTCGCTGTGGATTGAGGAATTTGAAATGAATTACTCCTTTGATTTCCCACCAAATGCAAAGCATCACTTTCTGCAGATGAAGTCCAGGTTTTAGGGTCAGAAGTAGTTTTTGTCTAGGACTGAGCCATCGTTTTGGTCATTTAATATTCGCAAAGAGAATTCATTTTTCATCACCAGTGACAATTCAGTCCACAAATGGTTCACGCGCATTACGCGCTAGAAGAGACAAAGAAACGTTTACACGTTGGAAACAATGATCATCGGAGAGTTCGTGAGGCACTCAAATATCTTCTTTAAGGGGTTTTCCCATATCCCATTTCACGAGTGTGTTGCCTTGGGTTCGACTCAACAAGCGTCTTCAGAGCATCAGTATCAATTCCAACATGTCGGCCCCTGCCATCACAGTTTTAACGGTTCAGGTGACTTTAGTGGTTCAGCAAATTTATCGTTGACACATACAAACATTCAAAACATTTCTATAAACTTCTTTGATATTCTTTGTTTCCCTTCTTGTATTTAAACAGCATTACATGCCGAATGTATGTCTCGTCGTGTGCCACTATAAGGGATTAGAATATACTAAACTTTACACATTATATAAGCTACACTAAGATGACATTTAGGCAGTTCATTTAACTATTATACGTGATGTACGTTTTTGAGCTGTGGTTAATGAAAGTGTTTCAAAACGTGACATTAATTTCTTGACGACCTAATAGTAGTTGTAGAAAAGCAGCAAGTAGTACCAAGATAGCATTGCTGGCAAGACACATGAAGAGAATATAGACCAATCAATGGTTTTACCTCTGTTTTAAACCAATTATGGTCTAATATTAATAAGTGCTTTTCAATTGACCAATTATGGTATGCCAAAATGAATACATCTACTTTTTGAAAGAGGAACACAGTCTAGTCAAGCCCCATAACCTCTGCATCTTCATTGCTGAACACTACTGAGATATGCATTATAGTGGTAGTAAATTGTTGTTCTAACTTGAATACAGAAACCTTGACACACTTCTGTAGCCCACCTGCAGTTTCATTGACTTGCAGATTGGCCGGTTAAATTCATTTTGTTACATTTATCAATTTTTCACAGTTGTTGCTTTTAAAGTCAATCACATGCAAATCATGAGAAACAGTTTTTATTTGTTCAAAATAGCCCACACAATTATTTAAAAAATTTTCCAAGTTAAATTTCTCACTGTTGCACATTATAAATTATTAGCATGAAGGCAGATACATACACATGCACACAACAGTACAAAACAAATAGACAAAATAAATTTTTACAGTGTACCTCAAATAGGCGAGTTAAAAGACAATATTGCATTCACTTTTTCTAGTAAAACCAAATCACCTGTCATTCATCATCAATTACTAACAGACTTTTTTCCTGTCATAAACTATACGGAGGATACTGAAATGGTCTTCCCTGAAAAGGAGAAAAAAGAAACACAATGGTATTTTTCCTAAACAAGAAAAATTCGGTTTCTAAAAATGGACAAAATCAGACCTAAGTAGAAATACAAACTAATAAATCAAATGTAATATTAGTTTTAACATATGCAAGTATACCTTCAAACAACTAAGCTAACATTTTGTAATTAGAAATAAAAAATATGGAGATTTTGTTGTATTTTATTCTTTCAAATGTTTAATAAGACTAACATAATTGTCTTCTTTATTTATATAATTAAGAGAAATGATATTTTAACATGTTTATTTCCATGCACGTTAAATTGTATACCTTAACAACGGCGTCATATTCTAGCATCTGTCCTCTGACATTCCAGCGTAGATCTTTGCGTGATTTTTCACCAGGGGGTTTGTAGGTGTCCCAGTATTGTTTATATTGATGATAGCGTGCAACTGGATCACACCTATTGTTGTATATTGCTTTAGCAAGGTAACCAGGTGCAGGTCGAATACCTAAGTATTTGAAAACATAGAATAAGATGTTTAGTCACTTTAGTGAAGATTAACAGATTGTCACATGACTAGTAATCTATAAGAAATTAATTTGCTAGAATACCAGAAGAACAGGAGTCATAATGATCTCAACACATAAATAAAATTATTGACTCAAGATGCTGTTTAAAGTAATAACTTTTATGATAATACAGCCTATACTGAAAAAGAAATTATCTTGCTTTTCTATAAACATGATGAATTAGTTTGACAATTTGCTACTAAAACATTGTTATGTAGTTTTGCTATGAATACCACGCTATTATTTTGAGAAATCTGCTACACGTAAAAGTAACTTCTCACTGTCTTAAATATTACACCATAAATTCCAAAAAATACTACTGAGCATCAAAGTGACATTTAGAATAGAACTTTTAGGCAGTTACATCATTAACTTGTTTCTGTCTGTTACTCTCTCAACATGTACGTATATTTATTTATAAATCATTTTCATTCAGTCTTCGTATATTTAGTATAACATCTCAAACTGACAAGATCAGACATTTGAATTCTTAGCTAAATAATTTTAAGTTTTTAACTGACATTTTATGTTAATGCATCTAAAGCGAACTTCAATGTAGTTAAATAAATATTAGTATTAAAAAGACCAACATTTAAGTCATCCATAACCATTTATCAATTTATTATCTGCATCTAATCCCATAAACATCATGTGTGCCATTAATGAACAATATAGCTGTCAGAATGAACAAAGGATTTAATGTTCATTTAAGCAGTATTATAAAAAGATTAACACAAGTATATTTGCTATAGAAACAACAAAAATTTTTCATAATGTGACAAAAAAAAAGGATTTGTTTGACAAATATACACACTATCAAACACTCCTAATACATACAAAAATGTACTTGCAAGGTAAAAGGTCAACTGGAGTTGTATTTTTCATTACCAATCATTTCAAATATATAGTAATAAAAATAGTTGCAGTAGTCACTTAATAATCGAGAAAATATAATGAAACAACTTATAAACATTTGATTAAACAGAACTTGCTGAAGTGCAAGTTTTATCAAGTAACATGTAAGAACATCATTTTATGTGTTGTTGTTAGTTTCTGAATAGATAATTTTGGAAATTTATTGCACTTGCAACTTTATACAATTATTTGAAAAACGTTAACATTATATATAAGAACTGGGGATGCATAATTTGAACAGGTATGAAAAACAGCACTAGAACAAAAAATAAATTTAGATCTTTACAGATTACTATTATGGTTTCCTTCAGTAACTGAATTTAAAACTTACAACTATTTATTTAGTATTATTTCATTTATCATATTGAAGGTGCCAATCAAGCCACTTCTCTTTGTATGTTTGCAATGACAATCTACGATAATAGGTTCAAATTTAATTTGAAATGTGTTAATTGTAGAATACAATTCTTAAAGAAAATACTTTGTTTAACAAAGAGTGAAACAAAGTTCAGTTTTTTAACTGTTTTCATGCTATCAGGTCAAAATGTGCATGTCATAACCAATGTTCAAGCTAATTTTTTCAATTCATGTGCACTAGTATCAACGCAATGTGTGGATGTGTGCTACCAGTTTTTTAGGGGAGGAGGTATTTTTAACCATTGACTCTAATGGATCATTAGGCCACTTTGCAATGCTACCAGTTGGTTATTTGGGCTTTAGGCCTATAAACTGCAAGAGTCATTAAGGCCATCAATGTGTTAAGACTCCTTGCCATTACCAAGGATGTGCGTGGCACTTGATTGGTTGTTGAGCAGCCTCGCAGCTTAGAAAGAACACTGGCCATCAAGTATATCAAAACAACTGGCATAAAAACGTAATTTATACTTCAAGTTTTAACTTTGTAATTTTAAAAAAAAAGTATTAAAACAAATTTCAAACTTGAGATATCTATAAATTTGTCAAACCCACCAGAGAAGCCCCTTTCCTCTCTCTCTGAATTTGATAATTACTTGCTAATCAACTTTACATGTTTACACTAACAGAAAGAGCGAGTTATCCTTTGTATCAAGCTTGCAACTGCCATTTTGAATTTGGTAGGAAGAGTATCTACTTCAAAGAAATGTCTTACCATATGATCATTGTTTTGCTGTTCTGAATGGCTAATAGAATTCTTTAACCTATTTATAGTTTATTTAAAAAGCCAGGTAAATTAAAGTAGTTTTGGGACATTCTTTTCTAGTGCCTGATATATTTTGAGTTCTAAAATGCATATTTGAAAGCTATATTGATTTCTTTTGACAAAATTTGTGAGACTCAACCAGGCTCAGAAGAGAACGACAAATATTTTTATTCATACTTTTACTTTTTATTTTTAACAGAGATAACTAAAATTATAAACTTCTCAGCTTAGTTTAACAAAATTTCAGTACAATACAATATCTAAAGTTACCCTAGATTAAGAACCAGTACAAATTATGACACAAGATCATGTTAACTCTACATAAAATGGCTAATAGGTTCCCACTGAGACTTATTATTTTTGATGCTAAGTTTACTGTTCCAGTGGTACAAATATGGCAATAAAATCATACAATGAAAAGAAAATAGAAGTGAAAAAGGATAATAGTTGAAATTGTTAAGATAGTAACTTGGTACTTTCTGATCAACATTGCAGCCAATACAGGGTATTTCTCATTTTCATGACTTCTCTAAGTTAGTGTTATGGTAGAGAAAACAAGAGATAAAACACAGTTTTACCAAAAAAAAAAACCTTTTGATATTCATTTAGGAGGTTATGCAAATGAAATGTTTTTATTGTTAGCATGAATATAACTTATCACGCAAACTAAATTAATAAAGGTTATGGAAATCCGCAGATAAATTCTTAATAGAGAAAAAATTCATTATACTTTACTCCATTGCTTGAAAAAAAGAGTTCAGCTGAATAAAATAAATTTTTATACCTTCATATTGATGTGTCTAGTATAATAATGACAATTAAATTTGTTTTTAGAAAATATTTTAGTTCTATTTTCTGGAAGAAAAATAAAGAAAAATAAAATGGCCATTTTAACCATGTACATATCAGGTACTTAATATTTATATAAATATCAAATAAACACATCGATCACAGTTTACCAAATCTATCAAACAGCAGCCAACTACGGAAGTAAAATTTGCAACCTTTTTCAAATTTTATTATAGCAATAGTTAGATAGAAAACAACTGGAGTTACTAAAAAATAAAATATTGTAGTTTAAAATGTCTAGAATTCCAAGTATCTGTACCTGATTTAGTAGATCGTTGACTGATTTGACTCAACTCTCCTAGAGACCGTGACAGCTGAATATAAGAATAAAAACACAAGTCAAGCAACATGCACTACAGCAGATACATTATAATATATAGTAGACATGAAAGTACCTAATTATAAGTGATTAATTAGGAACTAAAAAGGAATTCATCAATTACTAGAAGAGGAAATTGGAAAAAACTGATTACCACAAAAAAAGTATGCAATCTGAGGTATAACAATGAATAAAATAAGTTATCTACTACTACATTTGATATAATAGAAGCTAAGATATTTTATTTCATAATTGTTAAGACTACACTGAAACCTTTAATATATAATATAATTACAGACTAATAATATCAGGCTTACTAACAAATTACCATGCAGGGTGTGTGGCATAAATATCTAATTTAACCAAAAATGATTTTTTTGCCTACAATTGTTAGTAAAATACCTTGAACATACTTGATCTGCAGAAATTAAATTATGGTTTTAAAAGATGCATACCATGAACACATGGGTAACCAAAAATTGTCTCTTCTGATTAGTGTCAACACACAAAACAATAAAAACTGTGTACAAAGGCTGCCCACTCATTCTGTTTCAGCTAGCCTTTCCACAGTTCCGAATATCCTGTGGCTGGTCTCATCAATACTTAAATGTTTGTACAGATATTGTAAGAAAAACGTATATAGAAACCAAAGAACTTCAATTGACAATGATTATACAATGTCTTCTACTGTTATGTCCAGCCACACCGTGAATGTCAAATAAAAGAAGAAAAAAAACTGCCACACCGTATAGACAAAATTTCATACAATTTTAAATTAACATGATCTCTGATCAGTACTTATGTCCCTTACTCAAAAACTGTAAAACTAATTTTATTATATTTTAATAAAGTAGAAATAAAGAAGGAAGGTATTTAAATAATAGATGTGGACAGAATAATTCAAAGAAAAATAAACACATTAATCATAATTCATGAAGTCTAGCAAACAGCAGCCAACTATGGAAATAAAACCTTTTTTACATGTGCCTTATTGTAATGATAAATAGAAAACAATTGTAGATACTAAAAAATAAAATAAAACATGTAGAGTGATAAGTACAGAATTTTTCAATAACAGAGCAAGAAAACTAAAACTCTGAAGTTAAAGCAATACTTTTAGTTTGTATAACTAACCCCAAAATGTAAACATGAATCAAGTATAAATTGTTCAGAATTACAATAACACTTCACTTCTCCATCCCTCCCTCCAAATTTTAAAACAAGCCACATAAATTAATTGAATGAGAATAGAAATTACAAAGAAAAAAAATCAAAAGTACACTATGTGAATGCTTAGAATTTATAAATCTAGACATAATTTACATTAGGAATCTGATTCTAAGTTTTTTCTGAATCCTTTTACATAGAAGAATGAATGTGAAACTAAAACTTCATTCATAAATGCCTGTTATCCAGAAGTACTTAATGTGGTTGTCACACCCTACTAATTCCATCACTGTAGTACCCTGACAGTACTGTGAATCCCCCCCTCCACTGTTCTCTTACTAATAACCTCAAGGCTGATAATTAATTCTACCTTTGACTTTAAAAAAATAAACCATATAAACCAAGACAGAGTATACATGAATACTTTAATGAACAACTCCATAACGAGCCAAAAATGTTTACATTTTAACATGTGTTTAAATAAATCACTGTTCTCACAGAAGAACTTTGGTGATTGGTCCATATAGCACAACTTCTATAAAGGCATAGATTTACTTGAAAAACAGCTTTTAAATAACCTCAATTACATGTGGTCTCCTATGTTCAGTACTTTGTAGGGCAAGATCTTGTACTGCAAAATGTCATCAAAATAAAATTTAGTGATTACGTTGTTAGAAGTGTCCATTATGTTTGTTTGTTTTCAGATATTTGGACAAAGTTACTCAAGGGCCATCTGTAAAAGCCATCCCTAATTTTGAACTAAGAGACTAGAGGCAAGGTAGCTAGTCAACAATGTCCACAGATAACTCTTATCTGATGGAATAGTGGGATTTGACCATCACCCTCATAACACACCCATGACCCCAAACTGTGAACAATAGACTTACAACTATCTAAGTCTATCATTTTTGAGAAAAAACAACAACAAAAGAAACTCGAGGTAACAAAAATTGTAATGGTTTAAAGTTTTATTTTTTCATTTAAACCACAACTCACATACCCTTTTAACTCTTGGAATTCCTCCAACCTTCACAGAATCATCATATGAACACAAATCTGATGGTGAAGAAAGGTCTGGAAACAACACAGTAATTAATTAGGGAGGTAGAAGGACAATAATCTCTTTTTAAAACAGCTAATATGAAAAAATGTTTCTCATTAACTTTTATAACTTGCTGACAGATGATATTCATAATTAAAATATGCAAGTATTTATTTTTTCAAGTACAATATCCAAAAAAATATTAAATATATAGGTCAGTCTTGTTTATTAGGAATTAGAGTATTTATTAAAAGCTACATTAAAGAGTTTTTTAAAATATTCAAGTTTACAAAGAAAAAAGTTAAATAAAATAACTTAATTATGTTAAGAATTAAAAACACCATAATGAAAAATTTGTCAATTTTTGTATATTAAAGGAAAATTGGTCCAAGAGAGGAACTGTTGTTGAATCTCTGAATCTTGCCTATTAAAATATTTTGAAATATTTGTACATCATTAACGTATTAAGTAAATGTATTATTATTGATAGATAACAAAATGAATAAATAACAATTAAAATTTCCACTCCATGTAATAGGATGATGCTTATAACTTTATGCATGATGAATTTTAAAACCTGTAGATGAAAATTTAAAACTAAAATCATGTAATGAACTGTTTTTGTTAATGAATATAAAAAAAACTTTATTATCTGAATAAATAAATACTGAATCAGGAAAGAATGTCCTTATATACTGTGGTTTGCCTTTATTACAAATATATATTTGTACATTTAATCATATAACAATTATAATCAAGTACTAGACACCTAAACTCCATAAAAGAATAAAAAAGATAATTGAAATTTTACTTTTTTTAGCTATGACAAGGCAAAATTACTGTTTCACAATAAAAAAAAATGTCACTATTTTTAAAATTTTCAGTGCTGACAGAAGGATAGAAACTGTTATTTAATGAAGATGACAAATAACTTCACAAAAAATGTTTAATTACTTGTACCTAACGTTTCGGCTTACGCCTTTATCAAGGGTCTATGAAGGTCACAGATTACCAAACTGATTTTAAATTACATAACTGAAAACAAAATACAGTTACAACAATATAACAGAAAAGAGTATGTGAATCGAGTATAGTCGAAGAGTTTTGAGTCGTTGTTAATAGGAACAACACCTGGCCCCTTTAACATTTTATTATTATTGTTATTAATTTTATCATTATGATTTTATCAATTTTTATGTTATTATTATCATTTTCTCTATTTTTATGATTGGAAGGGCGTCTGGATTGAATCAAATTATATTTTTTTATTCGAGAAAATTGTCACAAGTTTCTAAAATTTTGATTGTATAAGGTGTCCCATTGATTGTGCTGTGTTCTTTTAAATAATGTTCAGCAATACTTTTCTGTTGTCAAGATTTCCATTGGCACAAATGTGTTCTTTGAAATGATCGTGTATTGGACAACTGGATTCACCTATATACATGTGGCTGAACACTGTGTACAGAAGATTATATATGTCTGAAGTTGCTTGATGAAATAATAATGGGATTTCAAAGAGCAATCCATTGATGGTGAGAATGCAGACTACTCTACTGAGTCAATCCTCACTTTTTGAAATAATATGTAGACTGGTGGATGGTATTACCTATTAGGCCCAAGTCAGGGCTAGAGTCACCAGCACAAAGGGTCAAAGGATGAAGTATGTTTAAAGTGTCCCATTAATGGAACTATCCTGTATCATCAAGGGGTTGGTACATTCTACCAAAGTCATGTGCATCACATTATTGTGTGTAAAATAGAATTGAATCTGATTTTATTCAAAGCTTATATCTATTATTTGGCTGTTGGTGACTTCTGAAAGTTCTAGCCATGGTTCAAGGTCAGTTTGGAATACTTTATATTCTGTGATTCACTTCAAAGACTGTGTGAGACCATTGTTTATGGTATAAGCTAAATGATCAATCATTTGTCTTTCAGATCACATAATTGAGAATCAGATGCTTGATTTGTATAACAATAAATTATGAGGAATGACTGACATCCTTTTATAACAATAATTTAGCCTTATCACAGATATATTATAAATTATGATTATCATTTCAATTTCTATGCAGTATACTAATGTGCACATACACACAAGTTTTACTAACCAGTATTTGTTGTAACGTACGACTCTTCACTGATGATTGAATGACCATTTCTGTGCCTGAGAGTGGAAAAAAATTAAATATATATATATATATATATATTACAATAAAAAACATATTGTAGATAAAAAAAATACAACTAAAACTGACACTTCTTTCGCTAGGATAAAGAATTGCTTCAATTTTCTACAAAAATGAACTTTAAACAATT
>NW_013665905.1:714400-725656 GCF_000517525.1 Limulus polyphemus
GTAAAATAATATATATATATATATATATATATATATATATATATATTACAATAAAAAACATATTGTAGATAAAAAAAATACAACTAAAACTGACACTTCTTTCGCTAGGATAAAGAATTGCTTCAATTTTCTACAAAAATGAACTTTAAACAATTAGATGAAAATTCAAAGACTTAACTTTTTTTATTACTAACAAATAAAGAGGTAAACAAAATAAATTCTAAATAAAAACTTCTCATTATTTCACACTTATCAGAAAAAACATTCAAGAGTCAGGATTATTGCAAATTTTCTCCCTATTATCAATGTCATGCCTCGAATATTTTGTACATTAGAAGAAATTCCATCTTTCAAAAGCTCTCAGGTTAGAGGGTTTTTAGCATTTTTTATTAAGGCTGAAAATATAGTCATAACATATGAACAACAAGAGGACATTTAGTCCTTCAAGGCTCTCCCTACATACCATCCTTTGAGAGAAAAAAAAAGTAAAAAATTAAAACCATCTTTCATTCTTCAAGAAATTATCAAGCTCTCCAAGAACTAGAGGGCAACATGAGCATACTTGCATAACAGCTTTCATAATTTAAGCAAAAATAGTAATTCTAACTCTATATTAACATTTTTTTTACTCAAAAATATCTCAATTGATATGTTGTAACTTTGCAAAATTTATTTTATGTAACTTGCAAAGACAAGTTATTTTAATATTTCAAATTTGATCTCTGCATAGTTCCAACTGGATATCACTTGTAAACAAAGCCATTACACATTTTTTTTTTTAGAAATTTTATGACCATCCTAAAGTACAGGTTTATATTTACTCTGACCCTGGGATCCAATAAAAATACTTATCCAAGGTTTTATTTATCACATGACTTTCCTTTTCTCTCAATGACTATTTCAAGAACACCGTGTTAAAAAGCTTTTATGATGCCACAGCAAGTTAGTGTAAGGTAACTAATAAATCTTAGCCTCCAAACAAGATAAAACCAATGGAAAATGTAATTAGATAGAAAGATTCTTTTCTACATACATTAAGGTAAACAGTAATGTATGATTTTTGTAAAAGTGACTAGTGGAAGTTCTCAGTGGAGGACAAAAGATTCTAATGCAAAGTTTACAAAACTTAAGAACAATCCCCAAACCTGTTTTTTTTTTAAAGATTCTTTTGATAATTTTTTTGTTTTTGATAATATTTTTGGTGTTACATTATGTCTGTTTTAAAACTACAGGAATATTCTTATAGGAGAAAACGTAAAGTAAAGATATTTAGGTTAGAGAGCATGGTACCTTAGGTATTCTGTAATGGCAAACTATTCAGGTGACAGAAATACTTTTGTATGTGTGTATTAGTAAATTTATTATTACTTAAACAACATTTACAAGAACCTCTTAGTTACTGAAAACAAACTATAATTATTAAAGAGAAATTAAGCTTGACCCAAAATACAATTGGAAAAATATTGGGTGTGCCAGAGTAAGCCTAGGGTATGGGTACAAGCTGTGTTTTACTAGTTAACACATTTACTGTTCATCTGTGTTTTATGCTATTTTTACAGCTGCATAACTGCTTTAATAGATGAATATAAATAACTGATGGAACTAAGTTGGACCTAATTAGAAACTGAAAATAAATGATTTTAGGCACACAAAAAAAGACCATAGGAACTATAAATGAAAGGCAGTATTTTTTTTAATGGTTTTTAAAAGGAGCATTTCAAAACAAAATTTTGAAAATTCACAATTTAAATATTATACAAATACTAAACCAAATTATATAATTTTTTTTTACCACAAACAACATATCATGTAGAAATTGTGTACCAAATTTCCATTTCATGCAATTAGGTTAAGCAACATAAGTTTCACAATAAAACAAACAGGGGTGACACAACATCACCCTGTGTGGATGGCAAAAAATGTCAACAAACATTACAAAGAAAATATCATATTACAGTACAATTAAAAATTACACACATTAATTAAAATTAGATAAATTTAGTTGATAACTTGTGCAATTTTATTTTGTCTATATATACATGCACACTAAAACAACCTAAGTTGAACCCTAGCTACTGCTTAACTTAACCCAACATTTCCTAAAGTGTGTGGCACACCACTCCAGGGGGCACAAGCAATTAGGAGAGTAAATAGTGCAATATTAAGCAATTTAATATACTTTTTATTAATGAAAATAATAAGTAAATAGTGCAACATATAGCATTTTGATGTGTATGCATGTATTACATCTCATCACTTAACTTACTTTTTCACTCATTGAGGTGTGCAAGAAAGGATATTTGGGAACTGCTGGTTCAACCCATATAATTTCAAACTCCATTTCCATCATCAGTAAAAATATGTGTATCGATTAAGATACTAGTTATTCTGAAAACACTTTTACAAATAAAAAAACAGCAACATTTAATATTACAAGGTATATTTAATAAGAACAACAACTTTATAGGTGCCTACCTAAGAATTTTTCTTTTGATTGTCTTTCCTTTTGCAGAACTCTGTAATGATGAGCTTGAATCTAATGTCTTTGGAGTGTTACTACTCTGAGGAATAGAACTACTATCACCACCCGACTGTGTTTTTCCACAAGTTTTTGGTTGAGTTTCCTAAATAGTATTGAAATAAATAAAATACAAGACAAAAATGTCAATAACTACAGCTGGAATATAACAAACAAGTTAAATATAAAAGATTTACTGATATTAATCTCTTTACTGTCAGACTACCTGTATTGTTAGTTCTCTATTTGAATAATGTGAAATTAAATTGCACTCTATCTTATGAAGTCAGTGAACAGCACTGAGGCAGTTAATGAATATAAAGCATCCTTAGAAATGTGACTTTTGGCAAACTACAACTTAAATCTTTTAAAATCAGTACACAGCACTGATAGAAACAAAAATGATGACATCCCTATGATTGAGTATTTACAATATTAATACCTTCCAAGGTAAGAAAGCAGTAAAAAAAGCACAAACATTATTCTATTCCTTATCTTTCTACTATTAAAGAAAATTTCTTCACAAACAGGTAAAACTTCATGACCGTTATAAAAACTGGGCTATAACAGTCCTTAAACTATACCTTCTAAAACAAATTAGAGACTATAACTCTGGCGACACCTCTCTGTTCAGGGAAAAACAACTGTGTAATCTATTATTGTTTCTAACTTCCCCCCTTCTTTAACAAATATCCTAAACATGGCCTTCATTTTTCTAAAGTTAATCATACACTTTTAATTTCTTTCTAATCCATAATAGACTTGTGATATTTTTAACCTTTCTATGATAAGTTATTAGCTTATTAGTATTGCTTAATTTCAGTAAGTGAATTTGAAACCTACATATATATCTTTAAATAATGTTCTATTTTGCCCTTACTGTGTAGTAATATTCAGCAACAAAAATTTATTTTTAAACTAGATGTATGTGACTGCCAAAGACAAACTAATATATTAAATTATATTCTACATACACACACACAGATTACATGAAATCATACAAAAGAATACTGAATGTTGTAGTTTATCATTAAATACCAGTATCATAAAAGCTACCTGTTACTTCAGGATTTACAGCTGGGCAATTAGTTTAATTTGATAATTGATTAATTGTTTGGTTCATTAATTTATTACATTCAGTTAATCGATTATCCACACAAGATTTAAGTAATTGGAATAATCAAAAATGGTAATAGTCGGAAACATTGGTTTTAGTTAGTTTATTAATTTACTTAGCCCTGACACTGATTAAGCCGGACAACCTTAAATTACTCAAAATAGTAATAAGAAATCATATGGCAATATTGGAATTACTTGTACAGTTTAAATAATTTGAAATGCTAACAACCAGAAACATTAATTTTATTAGCTGATTATTTTGAGACCTTAACTGATTTAATTATAATTTTGATTATTTCACGTGACATTAATCAATGCCCATATATATATATGTAGCCATTAACAAGATATCAAACAGGTGTATAAGGCCTATACAGATACATTTTGTGTCCAACTTATATTCTTGTTTTCAATGGAATCTGTACTTATGGTCAGTGAAATATAATTCTTATATGATTGTAAAACATTTTTAATAATAAAGTAGTACAGTTATGCCACAGAACAAGATAAGTGTAAGTATATACCAGGCTTCTTAATACTCTGGAACCTTGAGTATTTCATGCACAGATTTCTAAGTTCACACTCTGAAACTGGGACATACAGGTACATTCATCCTTATACACTTTGGTTCACACACATTAAAAAAGTAAAGTAATGCACTAATTTTTTTGTTTTAATGCTGCTACTGACTTTAGAATACATCAAATACATTTTGAGTTGGGCATTAGGAACATGTACATAGTATATACTAGATGTACTTTCACAGGGTCCCCGAAAGTGTTCTGTTTCAAGAGTAAATAAAACCACAGTTACAGTAACAAATATTTTTATTTCTTGCTTTTGAAGTTCATATGTCATGCTGTGTTGAAGCCTACAGATGCATAATTCTTTATGTGATTCATAGCATGCACACATTTTACTGACGTAGATAACTATTTTAAAGCCCCTCTTGACAACTAATTTTTTGAAATTAGTAATCATTCTACTATTCTGTCACTGTATTATTTATAGAATATATTTACCGAGTAAGTGGCCAAAACTACACATAGTATTTCCAATGAAACCTCACCTAAGTTTAAACAATGTTACAGCAACCTTGTTATCCTTACATTCAAAACAACCGTAAATAGATTCTAGAACTTCCCTCCACATTATACACTTGACTAAAAAATTTTGAGTCTTTTCCAACAATAACGACATATTCTTTTTACATAAGAAATTAGTTCATTCCAAGTTTTCTTAACCCAAGTATATTACTGTACATTTCCAATCAAACTCATTTTTCATAACATTTTGACATATTGTCTTCAGAAAACAGCATAAAAAAATCAGTGGCTTTTTCCTATCAGTTCTCCAGGTAGTCTTGTAAACTTAAATTAAATCACTTCTCTTACTTCAAGAAATCTTTGCCTATCTCTTGTTTTTTAGATAAGGATGCCAAAAGTATGCATATGAAGTGGCCTAGTATAATTTATAGTATCAGTCTCTCTGAATCTTAGTGTCAAAAACTTAGACATGTTAGAATCCAGAATCAATATAGAGAAGCAAGTTAAACTATTGAAATGATATACAACAATTCTCAAAATACATTTTAACAGGACCTTACAATCTCGTGTCATTCTGCCCAGGTCCTTTTAGTACACGTTGTTAAATATATCATAACCTCCAAACACATATACAATTTATTGTATTTGCTAACTCCAACCATTATAAGAAAATGTAGCATGAATGCTAAGCATAAACAAACTGGAGAACAAAGAGTAACTATGTAATTAATAAAAAAACGAATCTAGTAGCAACACACCTTTTTACCTAGATATATTTTCTAACAGCTCAAATAAAAATCTTAAATCTCAAGTAACTTACTCGGTCAGAAGAAAATGGAGAGTAATTTCTTATGATGTGTGGACGGGCAAATGATGGCTGAAATGGTGGTGTTTGGTAAGCAGGGTTTTGTTCATCAGTTCTACTTTCAGCATCACTAACACTTGCTGGACTCAAAGCAGAAAAACTGCTTGGACTGCTACTTCCTCTCTCTTCAAAAAGAAGTTTCCTTAGATCTACAAAACAAAAGATTTTACTAGCGTGACTAAAAATGTCAATATTGAATGTAAAATTTTCATATAGTAATAAATAAAGAACTAATAGCTTATAAAAAAATTATTATTTTAAAAACAATTTAAACCTAGAATTTTTCACCCACTCTTACAAAATAGTAATTGATCTTTCTTCCTTTTCAGAATTATGAATGATAGATTCCGACAATCACACTGTTTACAATTTTAACTTACATAATAAAAATCTTAACTCTTAAAAAGTTCAACAATAAAAGCAATTTTCAACATGACAGTGGCATTATAACAAACATTTGTAAAAAAAAAGAAAAAAAAGGTAAAGAATCTTATTTGCATAAATAAACCCATACCCTATACAATTAGCCTACTTTTAGATACTATTAAAACCATTTTGAAAAATGGGCTGCAGTTGGCATATTACTTATCAGATCTGAAAAACACATATGAATATCAAAAGTTGTTTATTTGATAAAAAAATTTTAACTGAATTTATTAATTAAATCACTTGCAACTGAAACTCAGGATATATGAAATGTATCCCTAGTTTAAATGAAGAAAATGTGCACTATTATTCCATACGTAAGCCTTCACATAACGGTATAACATGGGTGATGGACATCTTGTTCATAAAATGCACAATGATGCTTCACATGCAGTTCATTAACCTTTTTTGTGCATCATTAAATGAGTAAAACATAGCAATAAAGCTCAATGGTATAAGCTACATGTAAATATGTGAAGTATACTTCATATATATATATTCAGAATTGCCACTTAAAATAATACTAAATGCCATAACACACCATGATTAAAACGTTGTTTTTACTATATTAATCAAATTCTATAGGTTTATGTTAAGAAATTAGAATCATTGCTACTGCTTCATTGTTCATACTCTTCAATAAATCTGAAAAACTGTGTTAATGGCAGATCATAATTTAAGAAATCACTAGCTTTCGTACAGTGAAGCAATCTGATGCATCACAAATGTTACAGTGTGAATTCCTGGTGAAGCATGATTTCAATTATACTCATCATGAAACATGAGTATTAGGCCTATTATACTTTTAAACACTACATTTTTTATGTAGTCCCTTTGGAACTTTGAAGAATTAGAAGAGTGTATAATAGATATGACAAATATAGTGTGGTTGGAATACTATTCTTAGACACACACTTCTAACTCTTGAAAATCCCCGAGGGATTAGAAAAAGAATGTAGTGCTTAAAAATATAACAGGCCTAATACTAATGTATTTTGATAAGTATAATTAAATTGATGCATACTTTTACAGATACATGTATGAAGAGTATTTTCTTAGAGTTTTCAAAACTATATATACAGTGTTGTGGTATTATTTGAAAACATTACATCACTAAAGCTTTAACAAGTTGTAAGCTGAACTGAGAGCAGCAATTGATTTCAGACTTCTGTGCATAAATCAGTACAGTCTCCTTAATATAAACAAAATAAACCTTAACAAAATCTATTCAACAATAATTACAACAACCATAATAGTAAATATCAATACTTAGTTCGTCATTCTGTTTCAGTAATAACATTTTGAATTATTTTGGGTACAGAGTCAATTAATTGGATAACATTTTGATCTAGATTTTACCATTCTTCCAACAGAATCTCTTACTCTTCTTGAGAAGATTTTGGCTTGTTCTTTCAATGTATTAGGCATCTACCTAAATGCTCCTAAATGTGTTTGACTGGTATTAAGTCTCGACTTTGAGCAACCCATGGTAAAAAATTGATTCTTTTTGTTTCTTTCCATGCCTTAGTTTTTCTGTCAGTGTGGACCATCTTCTTGGAAAAAAGTTATAGATTTGTTTAGGTTTCCTGATGTGAACAATGGCAGTAGACCTTCTATTAAAACCTTCAAGCACTTCTCAACTCTGACCTTCCTGAATTCTAGATTGCCCCCTAGACCATGGAACCATGTTTTTTAGTTTCTTGTTGTGATTTTGAATCCCAAGCTTTATAAGTCTGTTCAGAATTGGTATATTGTCAAAACTTGGTTTCATATGACCAAAAAACAGACTGACAAAACTCAGGTGACTTGTTTCTGTGTTCCCTGGCCCACAAAAGTCTCTTTTACTTTATTCCATTAGATACTAGTGGTTTTCTACAAGCAATTTTTTTTCTGTCCCAGTCAGTTTAAAATGGTTTTAACTGCACACTGAAGTATTGTAATTGACTCAGCAATGTAATTTTGGTAGAACTAAAATGTTTTATTTGTCTTTTCATTGCTGATTTAAGCCGACCTGTAACAACTAGTTTTTGACCAGTTCTGTTTTATTAGCTTACAGTGACCCGTTTCATAATATTATTGAATATCTTTGTTGTAAAGACAGCAATTTGCTTATTTCTCTATTTGACTTCCAAATTCATAATAACCTATGATCCTTCCCATAGTTAACAGGTCCACATCTGCAGCTTTCCTGGTCTTTATGTTGGACTGTAATAAAATGAAATAATATATTTAGTTATTTACAGTATATAGCTGCATGTATTTGCCAGACCATACCATTTTCTCTGTTCACCAGACTGTGATAAAATTCTCAAGTTGAGTGTGCTTAAATTAATATGACAACTCACACACACACATTATATATATATATATATATACATGTATATATCGCAGGGCCAATCATGTACTTATTTTAGTATATAACATACACTTTATGGTAATATAACAAAAAGTTTGTAACTTCAGGAAACATTTCATTATTGAAGTTATTTATTAGTAAATGTGAATTGATACCCCAATTTTCAAAGTGTAGTGTTAAAACTGTTTTGTGCCAAAAACTATTTTGTTTTTGCTGGCAAACTCTTGTTGTTAACCTACAGTTAAAACTTCTTGTCACACAAAACAAATTTTATTTCAAATTATGAAAACCCAGAGAAAAATAAGTATTGCTATTGAGCAGTCACCATTTTTAAAAAGTGTTAGCTGATCATCTGGAACATTTGGATAACCCAATTTTTCCAACTCTGATCGAACTTCTTCATCTGTAAAGTCTAAACACGGAGAATCCAGCATCCTGATTTTGTTCAATGGCCTGCTTCTTTTACCAGGAAATGCAAGAGTACTTGTAGCTAGGAGTCATGTTTACATGGAGCTGTTTTGAAAAATATAAGTTCATTGCTGATATTACTGAATACATATTTACATATGAATTGAAATGTTAGACTAGACAATAAAATCAATGTATACACAACATTTTACTTTATATACCAGTATTTCTGGTCCTTAAATTTTTTTAATAAATACAGTAACAATATTTTATTTGATTATGAAGTGGTGATAATAAATTTTATATTTTGAAACCTCAACCATTTCTTCTGTTACCCAAACCACTGTTGTTTTAGGATAACAAAGAAAACATATATGTATACCATGACATTCTACAACTCCTACAAATATATACATATTTTTTCAAGTTATGCACATAACAAAAATTCCTTCCTTCATAGACTTATTCTTAAACTAAAATAAATACCTCTTCTGTGAATGATACTTTACAGCTCCAATCAATCAATGACATGCCTATTACCAATTACTTTTGCATGTCACAAATGAGATTTAGATTGAATAATATTATTATTGTATTTATTGGAACTAATCTTGTGCCACATTGCATCATAGGTTTTCTATTTCATGACATGACAACTATAACCTTTAGTGAACACAAAATGCTTTGTCTTTTGATCACCTTCAATTGGCCCAGTGATCTGAAATACATGAACTTGTGACATTAATCCAGTTTGACTGAACTCTGCTTAAAACAACTTTAAGATTTCTTCCATCCAACAATTTTTCTATCTAATGATCCAATTTATCTAAAGAGATAGTTTTTTACATTAAATTGTTGCTTTAAAACCCACCAGAATTATTCATGTACATATTAAATTATGGTAATCACACAGATGTATTTTGTTGAAAATGTCTAGGTACTGTCTGAAACTAGAAGTACTGAGTAAAGCAGAGACTCTCCACAATATGAGTATGCGATTATTAGGGTTAACATTAGGTGTATATTATGATGTATACTACTACCAATCTAAAGTAATAGTTGTTAATTAACATCAGACTTGGTATAGTAAAGCTAAAATTAAGATAACCAATTTTATCATTATGCACATACATTTATATCATATTTTAATTTGGTAATAATAATTAATATTGCTTTATTTGCACTTTAGTTGCTTTCCCAGCCTAGCCTAAGCATTTTTTAAATTGACTGTTTTAAAATTATTTCTGCTATATTAATAATTTCATAAAATTTTATTTTAAATACTTGCAAAAGTTAGGACCAATGACTTAGTTAAGGCCAAGGCCTGATCACCACAATTTGCCATCATTACATAAATTATATATACATATATATTAAATATTAAAATAACAAAACTTTTGGGAAATACGTAAATAATGTATTCTCATTTAATTAATATTTTTGTAGAGAAAATAATCAAGCAAAAGGAGGATTTAACTTTTTTTTTATTTACGGATGATAAATTAATTGTTTAAAGAATTTTTTTTGAAAACAAACACTTGAAACAGTGCAGTTCGCAAGGTTTATCAAATTTGACGAGTTCTTCCTATACTATTAATATTATACTATACTATAGTCTATAGTAAATTATTATAGGCATAAATTTATTCAAACATCATAGTTATGAAATACAGGAGTTTTACGTTAGTTACAGTAAATTTAAGTTAGAGAATACCATAACTTACATTACTGTCTTATAAATCACAAATGTAATAAAGGTTTTACTACTTGCTTCTGTTAGTATAGTATTATTGAAGTCTAAGTTCTAGCCATCATTACACGCAGCCATCAATCTCTACTTCTCACTTTCAGACTATAGTATTCAAATTCTTGCTGATACAGAATCATCCCTCTAGTGTTTCTAAATAACTTAAATTTTTAACATTTTCGTTAGAAAAGGACATCACGAAAGCTGTTCTCAAACTTCGAAAATTTCTAATAATTTACGAGCTGAAATTGGCAGTACTAAAATATAAAAACAAACATATAATACGATCAGTCGAGTTACTAATTTAAACTATACACAAAAGAATGAGTGATTGTTTATACTATATAGCTCAACAAAATGAAAACATGGATAAGATGATACTGTCGTCGAAAGCACAAAACACATTTAATTTGATCACTTAGGAAATATATTTAATATTTAATCTTATTCTGAAATTTTGTGCTCACTAATTCATTAAATAAATAATTTCTTCTAAACTTTTAAGTGGCAATAATGGCTTCAACGGTTTTATTTCTTCAAAATATTATATTCTATCAGACATTCTTAACGAATGTGCGGCAGTATGTGTTATAACGTGTTTGTTTTTTGTAGCCTGATTCATTTATATTGTTACGACAGCGGAGGTCACGTGACCTAGTAACACGTTGTATTCTCGAAGCTTAGTGAATCCTCGGGAGGTTACTAGATGTACGTTATTCTTTTATATAAGACGGCTAAGAAGTGACGGAACAATGTAATGTAACAATGTGT
>NW_013665905.1:726656-735061 GCF_000517525.1 Limulus polyphemus
AGATGCTATATGTTACTGCAATATTCTTTCAGCAGAACAGACATTATCTACTATAGAAAAAACCCAACTAGAACAAGGATATCTCAAAAAGTTTCTGGAACATGCGTTTATGTTAAACCTGCCTACAAACTAAGTAAAAATAATAAAAAATTCCTATATCACTAAAGCAGATAAGAAAACGTACAATGTGATGGGTCTGCACATAAAAGTGTCATCCCTTGCTTTCGAAGTTATTGAGTAATCATTCAGAATAAGATGTCAACTGTACATCGTGTTTAAACCATTCTATTTGTGTACAAATGCTTGGTTGAATAATTAGCAGCTGAAAAGGCATTGTGATTCGTACTAATGAGTGATATTTGGTTGCAAGACATTAGTCTTAGGTTTTACAGTAGTCATTCAATGTATCTAGCTAAGTTGTAGTGGAATATCTGCGGAGCAGACTGTGTGAAATTGGTTAGATATTTAATTAGAACTAGTACTTATCCAGCTGTCCATTATGAGAAAATGCTCGAGTTTTAGGAGAAAGGCAGCTCCAACATTCAGCCGAGTTACTGATGTTATCCTCCTAATTGATATAGATGAAACTAAACAATCATCTAGAGCTAGAACAGTCACTGGTTGTTAGATCACTAAGTGAGAGGATTGTTGTTGCTTGTAGTTAAGCACAAAGCTACACAGTGGGCTATCTGTTCTCTACCCGGTTTCTAGAAGTGTAAGTCCGCAGATATACCGCTGTGACACCGGGAGGCAAGTGAGAGGAAATAGGAATTCATGCTTTTGAAGCTATCAAGTGATGTTCACTGTACAATGTGTACACTAAATTGTTTACTTTTCACTTTATTACTACACAGTTAGTACGGTTTGTTGATCATAATATTATCAGGACCATAAAAGCTTAGACTCTCTTAGTTTCTGAGCTATCAAACAGAGTTTCGCTAAAGAAGATATCTTCTGGATATCAGAAAATAGCTGCTACATGGCCTCAAGCTAAGGCAGCTGGAATTGATAATAGTTATGTACCCAGTACAACAACAATTTACACAACTGAGAATGATAGCTAGCAGGTCAAAATCCCAGTTGAAAGGGTATTATGGCCATTGTTTTCTGAGCTATCAGTAGGTTTTCATGATATAATGTAAACACTACATTTTTTGATTGCCATCTGATGTACTTCATAAGCCAGGATGGTCATGTGGTTGAAAAATCAATGACTGAAAGAGCATTACAACCATTGTTTTTTAAGCCACCAAGTGAATTTTTTTTATGTGAAATGTCATCTGACATTTCGAGAAAATCAATCACTTTATCTAACCGAGTAACAGGCTGCCTGTTATTCGTTACATTATTTCCTATATTTTTGAAAGGTATGCCAATTCTAAATGCAGTGAAGAAATTGTGTTTCCTCTGAGTTTATGTTGACATACAGTAGTAACAAACATGGCCATAGCTAAGACAAATAGACAAATATCGACAAGCACACGCGGTCAACTTTACATATTGTATATCTTTTCCATGTGGGTGTAAAATTAAATAGCATGTTACATTTTATTTCAAATTTTAACCAAGGCCCAGACCTCAGTGACCTCATAGTCTATGGCTATGGTAATAACATGAGTATTAATCCTCGCTGAGGAGAATTTTAGCTTAAAAGTCAGTTCAACTGAATTCTGCCAGTGACTATTCATTTTGTGATACCTGAAATGAAAGATGAGTTTAGTTTGAGGGCTCATAGATTGTAATACATTATGGGAGTGTAGTTTCTGATACGTAGCTTTGGAAGGTAAACCAAGAAAGTTACCAAAGTAATTTATGCAAGAGGCAATCTGTTGTAAACTATTAGGGGATGTGACAATGTGTATTGACAATATATGTATATAACAATATATATGTATAGAGATAAATATATCTGTATAGTTTTGGATGCATCATCAGTGTTGTATAACAGCAATGAATTGGTTACTCAAAGAACACAATAGTGAGTAACATGTGCATGGTGACAAATAATTGATATAAAATGTTGTGACTGTGATATGAGCTTAACTGTGGTAAATAATCTAGAAGGTATTATTTGAAAATACAAAGCATCTGTTATTTTCATTAATGGTAGTGACAGAATGTTTAAATTTTGACATCGAAATATACGGCAAGTAGTGAATTTTCATGAAAGAGTTAAGAGTAACAAAGAAACGTATGTTGTGTCTGAAAGAAAACGCAGTATTACCTTTTGTTTTTTGTAAAGAGTAGTGCAAAATATTTCGATTGAATTGAATTGAAATACTTGAGAGTGGGTGATGTTATCATTAGTATATGAAATGCACAAAGAGTAGTTTAGATATCATAATAACTGTAAACTTGGTGTACCTAGTGTTTTCTTTGGTTGTGGTTGAAAATAATACTTGCATGATTAAAGTTTTATGATTGTACCAAAAAAACTAGTACCAAACTTGCATATAGAGGAATTTCTGTAAGGAAAGATAATATAAATTCTAATGGTCAAAAGCAAGGGTTGGCATCACCTAATTCAAGTTAGCTCATGTGTATAGGAGTTAATTTGTTTAGACTCCCCATTTATTGACTTTATAGCCAGGCTTTCTCCTTGCAAAACTATGTAGAAGACAGTGATCTTTTCCACTGGCAAGTCATGTGATACATTGAAGTTACAACTTCCGTTATTTTTAGATGTGAACGACCAACAGTAAAACAGGTGGCACACACGTTCTGAGACGAATAACAGTATTGTTTGATGTTTATGATGCTCTGTTTTCTCAGCCTGGGGTACTACTTCTTACTAAGAGCTCTCAAACCTCCATAAAGGTACTTTCTTAGGTGAATATATTTATTTTGATCATTTGAGTAAATCAATAAACTTCGTTTGAGATTGTCACATATTGTATCCAGTCTCTTTTTTAAAAATACAGTCAAAAGTCAGGACCAGTTAATATAGTTTAGGTTTACATAACATTTTCTGTCGTACCTCCTGTTATTCTGAGGAACGTAATCGATTACTCTAAGTGAAATCAATGCACCCAAGATGCCGCAAAGTTCTGGTGTAGTTTTGGGCAGATATCTTAAATGAACAAGAACATGTGTGTAATGCTGGTTAAGAAAATTTTTTGTTATGAGAATCTCTGTCAAATTTAATTTTTTACTTTTTGATCTCAGTAATTGTAAACTCACAAAATTGAATGAGTATTTTAGCATGAAATGTTCAATATGTACTTAATACAAATTCACAATCAACTTTGTAGGCTATGTTTGTTTGCTTTAGTGCAAAGCTACACGATAGTCTGTCTGTGCTTTGCCCACCACGGGAAGTCGAACCCTGGATTTTAGCGTTGTAAATTCGTATACTTACTGCTGCCCTACTGGAAGACTGGGGATATGTGCCACTTCTGCTCTGTGGATTAGGTTCTGTGATGTCGATCTTTTAAAAACATAATTGTTCATGAATTTTACCTACGTATGCCTACAGTGTCATAACGGGAAATATTTAAGTTAAAATTAAATATCCTAATGAACGTTTTTCACATTTAGTTAAAAGCTTGTTTTATTTCAAACAATTTGTCTGTTTTCTCGTAACTTTTGAAAGATAAATTAAAGCAACAGTTAGGTGGAGCTATTGAGGTTTTCTAAAGAATTGAATAACGAAGCAGAAGAAATAAAACCAATAGGCCTACTGGAATTTAGTAATAATATGGACTCTTGGTAAGCGTAAAAAGGCTTGTGGGTTGAAAGTTTTTGTACATCATTTGTTCTGGAAGTTTTAAATTTAATCACCTCGTGTCAGCAGAAAAAAACAACAAATGTTTTACCATGTAAGTTTTTTTAACTTATATGTTATAATATTTATTATTTTTTTAACCTTTGCCATATATTATTATTTAACATTTTAAGATTTAAGAATAACGAATTAATTTTCATCAGATTCGAAGTTTGTAATGTACGAGATAGTGTAGTACTAATAGTTGAAAGCATATTACGTTTACAGACTCTTTGACAGTTTGAGTCTGATCTTGAGATTATAATAATACAAATGAGCATTCCGCGCTCGTGTTCGCGAGAAAAATAATATAATTGTATTTCTCGTGAAAATTCTTCATTGAATGCATTTTATAAATATAATATAAAGTCTCACTTTTGACATCACCCTACATTAGGTAACACTAATCTAAACCTGTTGAAGACAATATTGTCACATCATGGAAACTTATACTACAGACATCGATCAAGGGATGGTTCTTCAACTTCAAGACTATCTTGCACACCCTCAAGAAGAGTAAAAATTTAAACCCATGTTTTATTTTGTAAGAAATAATCAATTCCCACTTTAAGTTCCTGTAAATTGTTGGACTCTACAGTAGACTAGAATAACTCATTTCATGAGTCAATCACCCTATTAGGAAAATTAAACTGCCTTAATTAGGGTCTAGCCTGTCGTTTTAACAAATCTTCTATTTGTTTCTTCTCACCCTGTTACCTTGAGAACATAGTATAAATAAATCAAAATGCCTTTATCCATTCCATCCCTGATAAAGCTCTTGGGTCAGATAATAGTTACCCAAGAGTTTTGAAAGAGGTTAAGGATTGGGTATGTAAGCCACATGCTACTATTTCTTCTAAGTGCTTGAACAGTTGGCAGGTGCTAGAAGATTGGAAGTTGAGTGATGTTACATCCTTTTTTTTGTCATAGTTCATATATATATGTACAGGTATGTATATTTTGTGCTTCATTTATTTTGTTTTGACAGATTTCCCTCGAGCATGAGATTCTTCTTCATCCTCGATATTTTGGCCCACAGCTTCTGGAAACTGTGAAGCAAAAATTGTTTACTGAAGTAGAAGGCACATGCAGTGGAAAGTAAGAAGATTGCAAACATTTATTTAGATTTTGTCATTTATTAAGTTAAATGATCTCTGAAATAAGTAAGAGTTTGCTGAATTGAACTACAGAATGTGTTGATCTACAGTGGACATTCATATAAAATAGATAGAGTGTAGTATAGATGAGATGCTTTTGACCGGTAATTTGTGACGAGTAATCTTCCTTAGATTTTTTTTATGTTAATTATTTACTTAAATGTATTTTCATGGAAGATGATATTTGTATATTTATATCTAACTTATTTGGGAAGAGGTACCAATAGATCAGAATAGTTATTTTTTTGATAGATAATGTTCAAAATGGTTGTCTTATTCTGAAGGACTCTGAGAGTCATAATAACTGGAACAGAATGTAGAAGCTACTATAAGTTTCAATAATAAGTGAAAAGTGATGCAGTTGTAGTATGGTAAAACTGGAAAGACTTGCACAATGACCCTTTTTTTTTTCAAGTGATACTTAAGGCTAACTTGCTATTGAATAGTTACTATATTATACTCCATTTGAGGTTTTCAGTGTCTAGGACAAATGATTAGCATCTTTATGACTGATTAGTTACTAGAGCTAGACAATTAATGTGATTATTTGATATAATTGATTACTTATGAACATTGATTACCTTGATTTTTGGCATGTAAAATGATTGATTAATTGAAATTACTTTGAAAACAATTAATGTAAAGAATTGAGATGCTGATGTTTTGTTAAATAATACTTGAAAAGTATTTTTCTCAAAATGTGTTGGAGGATGTAGTCTACTTTTGGGTTGCTTTGTTTGCATCATATTGATATAGTTTTTGCACTTGGGTTTCAACTGCCTTATGTTTTTATAGTGTGATATTACAAATAAAAATTCTAATTGCTTTAAAATTCATTACATGCAGTTTTACTGATGGAAATAGGTTTTTAACTAGTGTACTTATACATACAAGTAACCAAGTTTTAGGATGGTAGTTATTTTTATACTATTGTTTTTTAATGTGTGTTTTCAATTCACCAGAATAATTTCTTGCTTTTATGTACAAGTATTTGATGTTTAAGTTTTTCTTTACTCTGACTTAATACAATTTTTATATAAAGTGTTGTTTCACCCATCATGCTGCAGTCATCATCTGCTTTAAAAGTGAAAACTATTTTAAGTTAAAATTGCAAAGATGTGTATGTATAGTTCAGACATGCAGTAAGTATAAGAGGAAACTTAGGGTATTTTTCCTTTTTATTTCACATATAAAAGGTACCTGCAAGAGACTGCTGTCAATGTAAGTCAGTTACATTGATCCAAAACAAATTATTGTAAGATATCTGAATGACAAGAAAACAAAAAATACAAAACAAAACAGATTCACTTACTATCTTTAATATAAATGTGTTGATGAATATTTTTGACAAACTGGATAGATGCACAAGTTTAGAAGGTACACCATAACTTTGACTTGAACTGTTATAATACTAATATTGAAAAAAGAAAAACAATTTTCAAACTTTAAGTTAAAAAAAAACCCTATAAACATAAAGCCAAGACTTCAAACAACAAGAGAAGCAATGCCTATTATTTTCTTTCACATCGGCTTTTCAACGAAATTACCAGAATTTGACACTTATATTTAACATTTTATACCATGAAAATGACATCAAATCTCATTATAACTGGTTTTATTTATAGATCAATCCATTTCAGATGAGTCATGATTTGGTAGAGTGCATATATTATGTAGATGGCTTGATATAACTCGTATTCTTTTAGAGAGGGATCATTGTAAAAATAAAGAGTGTATTTAGTTTAAGAGTTCAGATTTAGACTTGAATTTTGCCCTTTAGTGGAAGAAAAAAAAGTTGTCTTATTGAATTTATTTTTGACAGGTATGGTTTTGTAATAGCAGTGACGACAATTGATAACATTGGTGCAGGATTGATTCAACCAGCACGTGGTTTTGTTGTCTACCCAGTGAAATACAAAGCCATTGTATTTAGGCCCTTTAAGGGTGAAGTGTTAGATGCTGTTGTTACACAGGTAAACAAGGTAAGGACAAAAGTATTGAAACAGTACATAGAAAAATTAGGTTTGTAAGCTCAAATGTTTGATATATTTAATTCTTAAGAAAGCATACTTAACATATTTGAGTATGAGATTGATTCTCTACCATAAGCACTAGTTTAGAGAAATGACTTTTCTTTTTCATGTAGCTTAAAATGTGGCAAATCACTAATATTATGTTCAACACTCATCTTTCATGTATCTTAAATGCTGACTAGTCAGTAAAATTGTTAGTTTTGCTAGTACATTGTAGACATAAAGGTTTTACAAAAATGTAGGTATGTGAATTTCAGTTTGGTAAAATATATTATGGTTGTGATAACTGTTAGTTATATATCACATATCAAGTTGTTTTGATACTGCTTCAGAGTTATACCTGTAATATACCAGTTTACTAGGAAAAATTCTCTCCCAAAATTCCTGGATTTACTATTGATACTGTTTATATGAAATACATAACTATCTGTACAATCAGTTATTACTGTCCATGTGTAGTATGGCTGTCTAAAAGAGTGGGACACTCCATTGTTTAAAAGACCATGATTTTTAACATGTATCCTAACAGAAGATTTTTTATACTTTTATTTTCAGATTGTTGTTAAATTTCCTATCTGTTTTAAAGATGCTGTTCAAGTAAATTTAACCAGTACTTTCATTCATGTCTTTAGTTATCCTTCTGAATGAAAACATTTGGGAAAATTATAACAAAACAGTGAGGCTGTTTGTCCATCCATCTGTAGACATCTTTCTGTGCAAAAAGTTAGTTCTAAACATCAGATTTTAGTCAAACTTCATAGGTTGCCTCACTTGGAGATGGGAAAGAACCATATATTGTTTTGAGGCTAAAAGGTTACAGGTCAAGAAATTTGGTTTTTGTATAAAGAAAACATAACCACAAAATACACACACAATATTTATCAGCACATCAAAAACAAACTAAGCAAGTGGTTGGGGGGGGGGGGGACAATCATTCTATTAATGGGTATTTAAAACTGGTGTGTGTGTTTCCTGAATTTGCCCATTTTAAACATGTAAATGGGGAGTCTGATCAATGGTTGTGCATGCCATCACAATGATATAGTGCAGTTAATACTATTATAATATTACAGAACAAAACTGTTCATTGAAGAAAATTCAACTGGTTGCTTTTTTAATATACATTCAGTTTTGGTCTTTTCACATTGAAATTTAGACTAACCCAGAATAATATCAGTAACATAAATATTACTATTATTTTTGATGTGTGGAACCAGAATTAATTGGTATTTTAACATGTGTGATCGTGAAACAAACTCCATTTTCCCAAAACATGATGCAATTAAGCCACAGAGTTTTTCAGATTTAACAGTTGGTTCAGAATGATGCATTGTCAGTAGTGAAACAAAGAGTGTGTTTGAAAGTAATGCAAGTGTCAGATTAAGAAATAATATTATATATATATATATATATATATATGTATGTAGGTTCTGTTTTTTGTTTTTTATTGCC
>NW_013665905.1:736061-738872 GCF_000517525.1 Limulus polyphemus
AAGGAAGTGGAAACATCCATTCACAGTTTCATTACTGACTTAAGTCAGTAAGTTAGCCGAGGTATTCACACTTGATGTACACTCTGGTGAGATTGAAAGAACTACAAAATCTGAAAAGAATGTTACAGCATATTGTATGTTGCGTGAGTGAATGTAGGTTCTGCTTGTAGCATTTGTGGTGTTAAATTTAATGTTTCATTCCTGTTATTTAATGTAATTTGTGAAGAAAAGTGAATATATAGCTACAAATATCATGTATTAAACAACCTGTGCTTGCTAATAGTTCAAAGCTTGTACTGATATCTAGTATAATTTCTCTATAGAGCTAACACACATACACACTTGTCTAATAATTGTAAGGTTAAATAGCAATAGTAATCATTGTTTTGAGCAGTATTGCCCAAACTTTGGTCGTCCATGCCCCCTTTAATAAATATGGTTTCTTGCACCCCGCCTCTCTCTCTTTTTTTTTAATGATCGAAAGAGTGAGTTAAGTAATGAGTTATATGGATACACACTAAAATACTATATGTGCTGTAGTAATTACTTATTATTTTCATTAATAAAAAATATATTAAAATGCCTAATTTTACATTATTGTACTGTTGGCTCTACCCTAATTGCCCCCCCCCCCAAACGATCATTTGCACCCTGTGGTGTTGCCTACCCCACACCTTGGGAAATGCTGGCTTTGGGTATACTTCTTCATAAACTTGTATTTCATAGGATATTTTCAGGTGTCAAGCCATTAACTTTCCTGTTGACTCTTTTTTTTGTTTGATCTCTGAATGAACATTATTAAAGTTTGAAGCTCTCTGGCTATGGAGTGGGCTATTTCCTTCTTTCGGAGTCCTCTGTCTCCAAGAAAGTTGATTATTTTGATAATGTATTCTGCTGATTGCAGGTTGTTACACTTCTACTGACAAAATGCATGCTACATAAGTGTTCTTGTTGATGATTGGTTTGGGATATGATGAGAGGGAATCCTTTTATTTGTGCATATCGGAGAGCTTTTATATGAATCTTCCCATTACAACAATAAATCCTTAAAATGACCAACTTGAAACGCTTGTCCGATTTTCAAGAATGAACATTTTCAGCATACTTCTGAGAGTATGGTTTTTGCATCCCAAACACACCCCACTCATTGCAGTGCTGGCACAGTGAATCAGTTTGAAGCACTCTTCTCAGACTTTTGTGATGATCACCCATATGATGCATGTGTTCAAAAGGCTCAGATTTGCATTTGTTCTACTATGAAAGTCAGTTAATCCTTTCTGTCCCACATAACATGTCTGCCAGCATTTTAAGGACAGCTGTAATTGTTTTTCAGTGAAAGAGGAAGGTTCCATCACTTCTAAATAAGAACAGGTTCTAATTCCTGCAGGTCGTGTTTCCCAAACTGTGGGGCATGACCCCCTAGGGGAGCACAAAAGATTTTAAATGGAGATGTGAAAAGTTTGGGAGAATTAATTATTGCCAAGAAATGAATGAAAATTATATTGTGATAACCCACTCACATGGGCAGAGAAGTGAAACAAAATGAACTGTGCTCCTGACATGCATATACATTGGTATAATGATATGTTTTATATTTATGCTTGTGTATTATAAAAACATATACTGTACAAAGTTTTGTATTTTGTTAAGGTATCAGCAAATATAAGCTTTATGTTTATGGTTGATGGGAGGGTGCTCATCTTTACTGCTGTGGGGGTGGGAACTAAAATAGAATAGCACAAGAGGTGGTGATGACTAGCTGCCTTCCTTCTAGTCTTTCACTGCTAAATTAGGGACGGCTAGCACAGATAGTCCTCGTGTAGCTTTGTGCAAAATTGAAAACAAACCAAACCCACAGGACTCTCTTTCCTTGGCTTGGCCAGGTGGTTAGGGCGTTCGTCTCACAATCTGAGGGTCGCGGGTTTGAATCCCTGTCCCACCAAACATGCTTGCCCTTTCAGCTGTGGGGATGTTATAATGTGACAGTCAATCCTACTATTCGTTGATAAAAGAGTACATTTGGGGAACGCTGCCTTAAGGGAAATCATCGAAGAAAAGCCGAGTCCAAGTTCTGGTTTCAAGAATAACATGAAAGATGATCAGGCCTTGATAAGTAACTCAAGACTTCCACACACATGACAGACTAGTCTACAATCGAAAAGACTTTATCTCAGCAGAATGAAGATGCTAATTAAAATAGGATTATTATATGCACGATAACGTTTCATTTCGAAAGTTATTTTTAAAACAGCAAACAAAATAACAAAAATAAATAAAACGAGATTCCTTCAGCAAGACTTATAAGTTTGTATTTCATCTAAACCTTTCAAAGCAACAAATAGAGCATCCTGCGTGACACGAGTAATGTTTTAAAAACATTTTGTCTGCGGGTATTTAAGTTGTTTTAAGGTTCAATGATAACGTGGTCGATGTGTCCCCAAAAGTAACATCATCATCGTTTGATATATTAATCTTGATAAAAGAGTTGGCACAAAGGGTCACATATAAAGTGTAATAAACTTAAGATAAGATCCAAAACTCGAGCGCTTTCGAATAGTTGACTATTTTTCTTCACGAAAACAAAGGGTGACCTTTAGCCTGGCCGTACAATATATATTAGGACGTGTGACATCATGTGAACAGGAAGTCCCAGTTGAGTTGAATCTGGTGACCAGCCAATCCCAACTCAAGCAGTTAGTCTCCCGGAAGGGAGAATTCGTTTGTAGGGAGAAAAAACAAAAAAATATTATTAGTAATTTTCTTTATGTATGAAATTTTTGACTGATATATATAAATACATAGGAAGATGAG
>NW_013665906.1:0-1300 GCF_000517525.1 Limulus polyphemus
AATCGGGAGTATCCGCCTTCCCCAGATGACTCAAGGGAAGGTCACAGGATGGGATGGAAATAAGCCATGGTGGAATGGGTTGATCACTGGAGACAGCAATGTCATCCAATGCCATACCCAATTCAGCCAGTAGTGCCTGGATACAAAGGCCCAATGGAGGAATAGCAGACCGTCTGTTCTGAAAGAGCATTGCCCACCGAGGAAGAAAAACACAATCCCAGGTGGGATGCCGTGGTAAGGATCGAAGCTTAGTAGCATATTGTAAAGAAAGTTGCAAACGACGGAGGTGAAGAGAAGGTTCGTGGGACTCAGTGTACAAACTCTGGACTGGAGAAGTGCGAAAAGCACCGGTGCAGAGCCGAAGCCCCAGATGGTGAATGGGGTCCAGCATCTTTAGGGCCGAGGTCCTGGCGGAACCATAGACCAAAGACCCATAGTCCAGTTTGGATCGAATTAAAGCACGATAGATCCTGAGCATAGAACATCGATCCGCTCTGAACATCCTCCGTGTCCTCTCTTCCAGCTCTTGGGGAGCCACACATCAAGCAGCTGCGTGTCAAGTGTGCAAGGGCTCTGAACATCCTCCGTGTCCTCTCTTCCAGCTCTTGGGGAACGGATCGATGTTAAGCTTAGCTTCATTCAAACACCCAATGTGGGTTCCGTCAACAGTGATCCACCATGGACCATCTGATTCGACTTGAAACGTTGATCAGGGAAGCCTTTCTCAAGAGAGAACACCTTGTTTCTGTGTTCTTCGATCTTGAGAAGGCTTATGACACTACGTGGAGGTACGGAATTTTGCAGGACCTCCACTCCTATGGGTTGCGTGACCATTTACCCATTTTTATCCACAGTTTTTTACAGAACAGGCGATTCCAAGTCCGTGTGGGTTCCACTCTTTCCCGTTCCTTCCCACAGGAACTTGGAGGCCCTTAGGGCTGTGTCTTGAGTGTCACACTTTTTAGTGTTAATGCCATCACTACAAATCTTCCTCCAACTGTTGCAAATGGGCTCTATGTCGACGACTTCCACATCTCATGCCAGTCGTCGAACATGAGGTTTATTGAGCGGCAGCTTCAGACTGCCCTCAATCGGTTGTTGACATGGACCACTGCAAATGGTTTTAAATTCTCTTTTTTCTAAAACCGTTTGCATGCATTTTTGCCGCCAACGGGGTCTCCACCCCGATCCCGAGCTCCGTCTCGGCGATATAGTCATTCGTGTGGTCCCTGAGGCAAAGTTCTTGGGGCTTCTCTTTGACCGCAGAGGATCATGTTTGATTCCAGGAACCAAACAAGAC
>NW_013665906.1:2300-19039 GCF_000517525.1 Limulus polyphemus
AAGCTTTGCGCCATAAAACACCAACCAACCAATCATCCCGTGTAACTTTACTCAAACATTCCATTCTCACATTCCAATTATAACCGAAAGGATCCCGCAGTAAAGCCAGCAACAAACCAAAAATCAACTACAGTGCGAAACTGGTTGACTCTGCATTGCAGCTTTGCCTCGCATTCTCAATATCTCATGACAATCGCTTTGCTGTCGGTTGTCAAGACTGGAAACACAGTAGCAAACGAATTGCGGAACACGAAAGCACGGTTGTTAACAAGGAATCGGTTCTCAGTTATATGGCTTTTTCAAACGAGCGCTCAATAGAGATTGCTCTGTATAAAGATCAGATTTCAGATAGAAATCGTCAAATAACAGCATGACGAAAAGTCGTCATCAGATTGATCCATGTGGTTCTTTATTTGTCAAGACAAGGCTTAGCTTTTCGCAGTAATTCCAATGAATTTTCCCGCCACATTCCCAATGAAAACTGTCATCTCGGTAACACGAGACGAAACACTGAGACTTCACATTGAGATCGCTTTACGAACGAGCAATTTGAGAAAGAGACACGAGGTTGAGGGTTACGTGTTACGTTTCTGAGTAAATCGCTTTAGTGAGAAAATCACTGTGGCACTTTCAGATCACGTCAAGTAACAAATTGTTGATGAAATCAAATTAGCTGTTTTTTTTTCTTCGATTCAGTGCGACTGCACTCAGGATATGTGCACCATTGAGCAATGCATTCTAGTTGTACGTTATGTCAATCCAATTTCGCATGAAACGACGGAAAGCATTCTGTCTTTATTTTTTATTAGATAGTATCACGGCACAGAGTTATTTCGGCAACATCAAGAAACAACGGAATCGGTTGGCCTTCTTCTCAAGGACTGCGTTTCTTCTTTTGATGGAGCATCTGCAATGAGAGGAGACATTTCGGGGTTGGAAAGACTAAAAAAATGAAGTTCCCAACACATCTTTATTTGGAGTTTTGCACATGTGCTTAAACTTGTGATCGTTGATGCAACGAGTTCAGTTGTCCCCACAGTTTCGCTGTTCTAGCTTGTGCAAGAAATGACTGTTTTTTTTTCTTGCAAACCTTGAAAACAAATGGCGGTCTGGATTCAGCAGAAAAAGTTAGCATTCGGAATGGAAAAATTCGAACAATTAACTTTTATTAGGAAAATAAGATAGGGGAATTCATGTAGAGGCAATAATAAAAATCTTTGGCGAATTCAGCAACGCAAAAACAACGGAATGTTTGCGAATGTCATTTCAGTGCTACAAGCAATTTACATTTCAAACAGCCTTTCAACCTGGGGTTAGAATTCAGGCGAACATTCTGAAGAAACTGTGCGAGTTCCAAACATTGTTTCAGTGATTGTCACTTGTCAAGTTGTGTTCATGTGAAGAAAGTATAAATATAAAATACTTAATTTTGCCCTTGAAAATAAGTTTTGGGATTGCTTTAAATACATAACATTGTCAATATCGTATCAATATCCATTATATAATCTACATACTCGTAAAATAACTATCATATGAAACACGGGCCTCTAAATGCGTCAGCATGCATCTGTACTGTTGGTAAGAATACGGTGTGTGTGTATGTTTCCTTATAGCAAAGCCACATCGGGCTATCTGCTGTGGCCACCGAGGGGAATCGAACACCTGATTTTAGCGTTTTAAATCCGAAGACTTACCGCTGTCCCATCGGGGGGACAGGTAAGAATACTGTGCTTTTTCTCAAAATTAAATTTATTATGAATGGTGTGTCTAAGTGTTTTTTGTGTGAAGACGAATTTAAAAAGAAATAATATAAAATATACCCGAATTAAAACGGTGGAGAATTTAGTCAAACTTGGTGTAAGGAAAGCTTACTGGATTTGCCAAACGTGTAAGGAGGGGGGTGACAAGTTGTAAGTAATCAAGATTTTAAGGATATGATGGAGGGAATTAAAGATATAAAAGTAACAATAACAAATATGGACAGAATCTGAAAACTAAGTACAGTATTTTCTGGGCTAATTGGTGATTTTAAGGTAACTTTGAATCAGTCGAAAACAAGTGTGAATTTAAAGCGGGAGGTAGGGAAAATAGAAGCAGAAAAATAGCATGTTAAAGAAAAAAATAGAGAGCTTAGAGTGGAGAATGCTACTCCCGGAAATGTTGAAATTGTAGGCATTCCTGTCACTGCGAAAGAAAACTGTGTAGAGATCGTCAGGCAAAGTTGGGCTAGCATCAGGCCTACAAGCAGAACCAAGTGACATTCAAATGGCCCACCGTGTGAGATCGTACAACCCTTCACGTCTTGCTTTCAATCGTAGCACATCTAGCTAACTAGCTGAAAAAAAAACAGCAATGGATTAAGGCTGTCAAAGACAAAGGTTTATCTGCTAAAGGACATCCATTTCATTTTTACAGACACACGAATCTTTATAACTGAGCACCTGGATCCAGGATTAAAGAAACTACTATTCGAAACCAGTCGGTTGGACAGGGACGCGGGTTTCAAGTTTGTGTGGACTCGGGAAGGCTTGTGGAGAGGGAGAAAATACTCTAAATTATGTCCCATGTTGATTTAAATCTTGTTGATCAAAGGCAGACACAGGAGAGAACAGAACAACAACCAACTTAATTAAAAATTAACATAATAGGTAAACATTTTTCGATGTATAACATGTATGTACTTATACGGAAGTTCTAAATAATTTAGAATATTTTAATATAATTGAAAATTGATAATATTTGCTACTTTAATCAATTATGTAAAAAAATATTAGAATGTTTTGCTGTATTACTTATGAATATTAGAACAGAAATAAGAATAAATCTTGATATAATTACTAACAGAAGCTTGGTTAGATAACTTACCAATTCACTTATTTAATATTTTAGGATATAATGCAACAGGAACTTTATTAAATTATAACCAAAATAGTGGAATAATGATTTATATTTTAAAGACAGTTTAAATTCACAAATCAAAAAAGAATAAATACAATTTACTAACTGTAACTGTTTGGTTGTACATGCAAAGGAACGGCAAGCAAAAATAATAGCATTCTATCGTTGTTCCAAAAAAAAGGAATGGTAAATATGTTTGTTAAAGAGCTTGATGAACTAATAAATAAGTATCTGAATTTCAAATGTATAATTATGGGAGATACTAATGTAAATATTTACGACAGTGTTAAAGATGGCCTTGAAGTGGTGCAGAATGATTACATAAATGTGTCGGTAGAAAATAAATATGTCTCGTATGTAAATACTACTAGTAATAGAGTCTGTGGTAATCTGAAGTTGTCTATCGACCATATTTCTATTAATGGTTCCGTGAACAATCAGACAAAAGTTATTGTATTTAAAACTAATATTACGGATCATTACTCTACATTTGTGCATATGGATTTCAAAACTTCCAATGCACGTACCTTCAATACCCCTATTCTAAAAACTGAAATAATTAATTACTCGCGACTGAATGAAATTCTAAAGACAGAAACGTGGAATACGGTGTTAATGGAAAATGATGTAAATATTAGCACAACTAAATGTGTGGCTGTAATGAATTTACATTTGCTGCAAACCATTTAACAACTAACTCAGTCTGCTTCTAACTCGAAGTATCGAAAAATACAGCCGTGGATAACCCATGGTTTACTGGTTTCGATTAGATGGAAAGAAAAATGAAGTAAAAAAGCCCGCAAACAACCACTTACACCTGAAAATTATTTTAAAAAATATTAAAACAAATTAAATAGCTTATTAAAACAAGTAAAAAATAGATATATTATTGTAACAAAATATCGGAAAATAATACTAATATTAGGATAAAATGCTAATAAAATTAGGACTTAATAAGCCAGCTGTAGTAATAAAAATAACCAAATTAACTGAAAGGAAAAATTGGAATGAAATTAACTTGGTAGATGATCTACAACATGGAGCAAATATATTCGGGGAATAGCTCACAACAGTAGGAAAAGAGATTGCATAAAAAATAGGTAAGAGGGTAGGGATGGGTGAGGAGGGGCTGGAGGAAGTTAGAGGTGGCCTGGTATTGGAGGGATGTATGGTAACAGACAGGGATGAACTGAGGGGGATATCAGGTCCAGGAGACAACGGCATTACTGCAAAAATACTTTAAGATAACACCGAGAGTATAATTAAACCCATAAAACGTATGGTGAACTTAAGTATAAATAATGGTGTCTGTCCGTGATTTCTATTTGTAATATAAGGAACCATTTCTTTTCTATGCGGTTTTTCATTAAAAAGATGCGCATGCGAGCACACACTTAGATAAGTTAAGTAATAATACTCAGATGCACACCCTCAGGGTCCACTTAGTATGTGTGCAAAATTTCATGTTTCTAGATTCTTTCCTCTTCGAGCTATGGCAGTCACACAGACAAACAGACACGCCGTTTTATTATTATAAATTTATCACATTAAAACTCACAAGAATAAAAAATAATACGATTTTTTTTCAAAATTTGAAGAAAATTATAGAGAGACGTTCAATATTGGCGAAGCTTTTTTTGTTACAAATAACAGGTAAACGATATTAAAGAAGTCGAAAAATTCATTTAAAAATGACAAAAAAGCAAAATTTATGAAAAATGCTAATATTTGGCTGTACAAGTCTAAAAAACATATTAAGAGGAGCAAACTTAACAAAATAGGTTTTTAGTAGCTAGTAGGTTTTAATTTATTGTTTATGACTTCTATGTAATTTCAGATGAATGCTCGGGCAGTACAGCCCATTCTTGGATGAGGGCAGCTCTGATCTTCTGGACAATCATAGGATCAGGCTGTTTCGAACTGCTCTCCCTAGCAAGTCCTGCACATGATCAATCGGATTTAGGTCCAGTGACTTAGCAGATCAGTCCAATACTTCTATTCCTTCATCCTGAAAAATTGCCGGGTGAGGACGAGCATTATCCTGCTGATACACGAATTCATCTCAGACAGCACCAGCAAAAGGGGGACAAACAATGGATAGCAGGATCTCATCTACGAAACGTCTTGCTGTCAAGGAACCTCCATCCATCACATAGAGGTCTGTACGCCCCTACATGCAGATTAAACCCAGAGTATGATTGAACCCCCCTCCCCCCGACGCACACAAAGGCATCATGGTAGACAATGCTACAGATCAAATATCACCTTCTTTCACGTCTCCAGACCCTCACACATCGACAACTTGAAGCTACACAGATTCTGCTTTCATCTGTGAACAGTACAGGAGTCCATTGCTGAAAGGTTCAAGTGACATGTTCCTGAGCAAATGCTAGCTGAACTGTTTGTTGTCTTGGGGTTAGTACAAGGGTTCTAAGTGGACCTGAGCCCAGCCTCATGGAACCTGTTCCTGACCATTGTGCACGATACACACACTCCAGTGGCTTGCTGAAGCTTGTTCCTGAGGCCTCTAGCCTGTTGATGCAGTTTCTAAGGGCTACATTCAGCAGATATCAGTCATCTACTGCACCTCTAGCCCTTCTGCAATCCTGGCCTATCTTTCTGGTGTATTCTCCTGTGCCACCTCAGTCTGGGTTCGGCCCAACTTTAGGCAGTGTGACGGCTCAACAAACTTCAGTTTCAGTTCAGACATTTTGCAGAAGTCAATGTCGACAAAAAATCCATAAACCTAACATTATCTCAAAAGTAAACATCTTTCCAAATCAATCAAAAGTAGCATTTTGCTTTACAGAATTGGGGTCATTTCTCATAAAGGTCTATAACATAAGGAATCATTGGTACATAAACGTGCAAACATTAGGTAGTATTAATATAATCCTCTTCAATAAGCATGCTAAATTTTTAAATACGCAAATTTAAAAACCTTATTATCCTTTAATTTTTGTGAGTAGTATATTACCAAGTTAGACAAGTAATTCTGCCTCTCATCAATAATCCTTTGTGATTCACATTAAAAGAACAAGTAGTTTTATTAAGCTAAAAATCAGGATTTGATACCCACAGTGGGTAAAGCATAGATAACCCATCATGTAGCTTTGCACATAACAACAACAGCCACAAGAAAAACTTTTGCCATGTTAACTCAACAAAAAGCTGAAATATCCTTTTCATATATTGAGCTCAAGAAAATTTGTTAAAAATAATTTTTCTTAGTTTCAAGCATGTCAAACTTCTTGGTAAGTATTGAAATGATATTTTTTCCAAAATCATGTTCACCATTGTTGTCAAAAACCCAATCAGTACAATTTGAAATATATGTGTTTTCCTTTTATAATTTTCCTGGTTGCTTACAAATCATAAAAACCTTTCTCAAAAGTGAAACTAATGAAAAGTATTATTGTATTGGCTCTGTATTTCTAGTCTGTTGTTTCAACATTAAAATATTTTCAGGTTGATGTAGGAACTTCCCATGTTATCAGAGAAAGTCATCAGAGTAGATCTTTTCTTTGCGGTATGATGATTTTCCAATTAGCAAGGCTAGCTTGAGTAAATACTATTACCTTAAGAATTATCTTTAAAAGGATGTTCTTAAACCACCACAGTGTTCCAGTTAAACATATTTTTACACTGCTTAGCATAATTGTATTGTATTTTTCAGATACTAATAGATCTAAGCAAATGGAAACATTACAAATCAATTTTATAAAATAGAGATTAACCGAAAATTGGTAGACAAACTTCTATGTTAAATTGTAACTAACTTCTTCGAAAATCTCTGTTTGTAATCCTAAAGTTGCCCAATTAATTTTAAAGTATTATAAATGCCAGTATTAAAGTGAGAAAGCAAGACCTAGTGAACAAAGATAAGAAGTTACTACTCGAGGCTATAACTTACTGGGCACACAAACGTATTGGAAAATTGTACACAACCGTTTTCGGCATGTGAACGCCCACAATGTCAAAATAAATGTATTTAGCTAGTTTTTAAAGTCGGGTATTTTCAGTTTTTTAATCTTACAAACTTCTATGTTTAAATCAGTAAAGCTTAAAATTAGTAATTCAGTGGTAAATCAAGTAGGCTTATGACGCAAATAATCAGATTTTGCTACCCATGGAAAGCCCATTGTGCAGCTTTGTATTTAACAACAACCAATCGAATCCTTCATGACTTCTATCTCCTTGAAAGAAATAACCTGTTTTGCTACTCGGAGTCATGTGGCTAACTGTCATATTGTGATTGCATCTCTAGTATCAATTTATAAGATATTTTATTTCTTTGGCTTTAGCCATAATATCTATTGGAGAAGGTAGCTTGATATTCCATGAGCAAGTTACGTAATCTACGGCATTTAACAGCATTAAGACTTCCACAGCTCCGGCTATACAGCTCACGTAAGTGAGATGGTATGCTTCCTACATCTTGTTCCAAAGATGAATACTTCTGACGTTTTTCAAAGAGGAAGTACTACTTGTACAACTTCACATCTTGCAATGTTCCATGCAGACTTGACTTTGAAATTTATTGTTTGTTGTGTTAATGTCCCTAATGATATCATTTTCATTCTTCAGATCCACGAGAATTTATCCAGTTGTTTATCCATCAGGACAAATTGGGGTGTTTATTTCTACTAAGGCCCAGGCACTAAATGTAAATTTATTCCTAACAAGTCCCGGTATGAATATTTCACTTCTTGGTGGTACAGTGACTGTCCTTCTTGCTTGCACTGAAAGATTAACCTCTGGTGTAGTAGTTGTCACGTAGTGCACAGAGATATCTTGGTCATAGACTGTGAAGCTATTTGAAGCTAGCTTAATTTTGCATCCATGCCTGTGAATGAAATAAATTTACAATATGCACTCTTCCTCGATGTCAGTTACTCACATATCATTAGGAGTAAGTTACAGTAAGAGTAACTTCCAGCTTTCCTCTTTTTTGAACTTTATGTCCACCTGCTGTTTGCACCAACCTCCCGTCTTTCTTCATCTATGAAGTCAATATCCCACCTTTCATTATCAAACTCGTGGACTGGTTTCTTCAAGTAATGTACTTACCTCATTTGGGGCAGATGGAGTATTTTCAACTGAATTCTACAGCATATGTTGAACTGATTCTTGTTTCCCAATGTCTGGTTAGCCATTTGTTATTACTTTTGATATTTTTTTTGAGCTGAAGGCTGGTCCTTAGGGTAGTGTCTCGACTCTAATTATGGTTGATTTTTTTCTCATCTATGACAGTTCAATTCTACCGACATCCTTTGGGAGGAGTTGTTATTCCCCACATCTTTGCAATATGTCCTTTCAAGGTATACTTTAAAAACCTATTGTCTTATGTTTCCTCTATTTTTGTATCTAGTTATCTGATTAATATTTTCTGTTCTTCTAGAATAACCTCGGAAGGAATTGAAATTTCAGTACTGCTCGATCTGATGTTCCTGTAACTCTTATATGATGTCTTTAGTTGTTTATCCGTGAATTCAGTGTATTCAATTTCCAACGCCTACTGGAGAGCTTCCTTTAAAGAGGTGCACCTACTTTGCTTCAACCTAATTAGCATATCTTTGTCTGTTATTGCATCTCTTCTTTCCTTTTTGCTCAATTCTAGAACTTTGCCTTGGATAATTCTTTCTGGCACGACACTCCAAACCTATCAGATAAAGCAATTTTTGGTTGGTAGATTTTACTGCTCTCGTCTTTAAGGTTATTTAATGATGACAAACCTGGTCTGTTTAAATAGGCAGCGGAATGAATAGATCGTTGTTCACTATTTCACCTGTTCTCTTTAGAAATTATTCGAACTGAACCTGATATGTTTCCTATGGTACCTTTTTATCATAGCCTATTGGTTTCTCAATTGAGCAACGTTCTTGAACTGACCAGATAAATTCTGGAATTGAATTTTGTAGTGTCTTGGTAGAAGTAGACCAGGAAAGTCCTGCAGTAACAGATGTCACAACAGCAATGTAATAGATATAGAGTAAATATTTTGTAGTAGATTGTATTTTAAGTTGAAATTTTTTGGTAGATATAGAAAGAGGCGTGGCTCTTTATTCTTTGCACTTACCAATTCGTTTTTCAAATGTTTAATTCTATCACTGATGGTCTTTTCTACCTCATTGATGCCCCTCTTTGCCTCAGTGCTCTCTTTTTGTACTTCTTCAATTATGCCATTATAGCCTTTCTGTATTTCACTGATGTTTTTGTACTTCAGTTTTGTCATCACAGCCTTTCTTTACATCCGTACATCTCCAATAGCTTCATAGAACTTTTCTTCAATCAAATTTATTTTTGTTTGTAATTCTTTCTTAAATAATACACATTTTAAATTCACTCTTAAATTCCTATTTCTTTTTTCATGATTTTCTTTTAATACTCTGTCTCTTTCTGTTTGTTTTTTCTTTCTATTGTCCTAGCCCCTAGTGGTTCAGCGGTAAACCTGAAGGTTTATAATGCCAGAAATCAAGTTTAGTACCAGTGGAGGGCACAACACAGACAACCCATTATGTAGCTATGAGCTTAGCAACAAAAAACAACATACTGTGTTATCATTTCTTCCAGGATTCCCATCTCACTTTGTGCTCGTGTGGTCATCATGAAAGTTGAAGTTTAGTCAAAGTATCCATCTTCCGACACCAGTTGTTGTGACAGTGCTCTTTCATTCTACTAGTTCTTATGGATTATGTGGTAAAAATAATGCCAAGTCCAGTACATATAACAATAACGAATTAACTGATTTCATCTATAACGTTTACTACAGGATAAATTCACAAGATTGAGTAACCGAATAGCCGAACAGAACTGATGCACACATTGAATACATAATTGAATTATCATTCAATCTTCAAATACTGATTACTCATATTTATAAAGTACTATTATTTCTCGAAAGTCCACAAAGTGTCTATATTATTACATCATCATGAACGTTCTAGGTATCTGGGAACTTTTTGAGCTTTCTAGATTTAATATCATTATCCTGATTTGCAGGACCTTCGAGCAAACAACTAAGTCATAATGCTGAAAACATATCTTACAACAAGACTCGTACTATCTTTGGGAGCATTGGTTTCCCTTCAGATTAATCAGGTAGGAGCCACAGAATAACAAGAGGTTAAACAAAAAAGTGTAATGCGGGGTTAAACTTGTTTTCTTATTTTGACTGAGTTTTGAAGATTGAAAGAGCCTGGATATAGTGTACAATAATGTGAAAAAATCTTTATATCAAAGATTACAAAGGACAACACCTTTATGTGGGGGCTTCCAGAGATCTCTAAAGAAGCAGAAGTATCTGACAATCCAAGAAAAAGAATTTTTCCAAACTGAGTAGACATAGCATTATGTACACAGAACATTAATGCTATTCTTTCCCAGGGCACATGTGCTATGCTTTTCACTGTTGGCCATTCCATTTGAAAAATACTGGAAGTTGTATCGCAAGGTATCATCTGGCCAGCTTGTGCAAGATATTTTTGTTTACTTTTACAGAGTCTGTTCTCCTTCCCAAAAGGTTTTTTATTAGAAAGCACACGCAATACCCCAAGTGAGTGACCCAGTTGAAAAGGAAACTAAGACAAAAGGAACTTAGCTGCTTATTTGGCACATTTCACTTTGACGTTGTTTGGTGTGATGCCACCATGATTGATCATTTTGGGAAGGTTATATAGCAGCCCTTTCTGACACAAAATATTCATACACTCGGATCCAGTGATAAAAGTAACTTAAATATTCTTACTGGTACTGTTGTATCCCATCAATTCTGCCCATGCCACATACACTCAAATTTTATGAATCCTTTTAAATCACAATACTACTTAAAACTACTACCACTACTACAAGTTTGAATGAAATCAAAGTCTAAAACTAACCTTTTAAACAAAGTTCCACATCAGCCCATAGAGCTGCTTTTGCTGCTCTCACAGTTCTCGTACCATGCCTTGAGAAAAATGTGTTGCATGTTGTCCCTTTCCAACCCACGATTTTACACACCACATTAGATTACACAGTGTATACAGAGGCCCCACGCATGAGATGAATAGCAAGTCCACTACGTGACGAGTAGTAAGTGCAGTCCATTAAACCATAATGATGATGTTCATCCCATTGAATCCCCTTTTGCATTCAGTGTTGCTTGCAGTAATGGTGCCTGCTATGAGGATAAGCTTTTATAAAATTTTCTGGAACTGTTTTTTCTGCAGAACCCTTGTATTATATAAATCCTAAGTGTATTTAATTTTTCTAAAGCACGGATTCTCAGGATCCTCTTGCCATTTTTAAGGTTTCAAAATGACATATTTTGAATGAAATTCTTATAATCAGAAGCCCTTTTTGCGTTTGCGTTGATCAGCTTTGCGTCAAGCAGTTGTGAATAGTTTTGTTCTCATGTTGTCAATGACTGTTTGAAAGAAATGAGACCAGTTGATTCTGGGACATTTTCCAATGCCTTGTAGTTTGCTGTTTTTGAACATCATAGATTGTTCAACTTCCTGGACTTGTTCAATTCAAACTCCTGGATGTGTTTATAGACTTGTGATTCTCTTTATGTATATTTTCATCAGGTTGTCTGCTTCTGGACTGGTCATTTCTCGTTCTTGCAACAACTCAGACAAATTGTTTAGTTCTGTCAGCACATCCAGTATTAAAGAAACGTTTCTGACAATATTTGCATAGCATAGCATTGAATTCAGTTCATAAAATTTAATATTTTCACTTCCATCTCTTGACCAGCCGTGTGAGGCTTCCTCAAAATATTACGTCAATGCAGGATAGGTTTGTTAGATCGCATTGACAGCTCTGCATGTTGACAGCCACTCACCTTACATTGAACAATTTGCCAATTTTCTGAAGTAAAATGTATAATTCATTGACGTGAGCTCTCAGTTCATGAGTTTTTGGTGATTGATTGTATAACAATTATAAAATTTAAAAAGCATTGAAATCATTCGTACCTCCAGTGACTTCTAGAGCTTCATCAACAGCAAGTTCCAGTTTATGGTGGAGGCAATGCCATAACATCACGACAGGGAAGTAATTTTGTAGCAGTTTTTCAACACCAGCTTTGACTCACAACATGAAATTAGTGCCATCACTACAAAATTTGACAAACACTTCAGACAGTAGTTCTATAATGAACCTGCAAAGCAACAAGCATTTTAAAATTTTCTCTGTAATAGCTTCTGCAGTTACAATTTCCATCTCAATTATGTTTAAAGAAATCGTTACTGGCCTCATAATTTCATCGACACTGGAGTTCAAAAATGATGATAATTGAGTTTCCAGCGATAGAATTTGATTTGTCAGCCAGTACAATAATTTTTGACTTATTGTCAATGATTTTCGTGACATTTTCATTTCAGAGGAAGTATGCTCGATTTTGTCTACACAAACTGTTCTACTATGCAGCAATTGCTCCATTTGAGTTATATTGATTTGTGGTAAGTCAATGAGACTTTCGTGATCACTGAGTGGTTGATTTATTTTGGCGGTGTATTAAGCTGTGTGCAGTACATCAGCAGTAGTTTCAAATGCTGTTTCCTCACTTTTATCATTCACATTGAGAATATTTCCTTTTTTTAGTCCTATTTTCAATTTTTTCATCTTCAATGTGAGCTGTAGACGTCTTATGTTCATTTATTATTTTCTGAAGCGAGGAGAATTCTGTCTCTTTATTATTCTTTCCATAAAAGGGTATTTCACACGAGGCCCAGTTTAAAGAGATGTTAATGCTTCTTGTAGCATGCAGCTTCAAATTGGAAATATCACAACATACTGTACCCCCAAATGTCTCAAATCAAACAGGCAATAGTTTTCTTTTTAATTCCTCATATTGCGTTTTTGACCATACAATAGGGTAATGGCAATTCAGCAGTCTCATTCGTATCATCTCTTTGCTTTGGCTCACTTGACGAAGGTGAAACTGTTTTAGGGTTTTTCCTGTGGATGACTTTCTACATTTACATTTGTTATTTTTACATTTAACCATACCAATTTAAGTCTGATGAACATATACCTTCTTGGGTGGCATTTTCCTCAAGTGTTTGAAAGAAATTACACTTCACTGTACATTGTGCATGCGAAGTGCTAGACTTCACCAGTAAAGAAGCAAGTATTTGTCATGGCAGGCAGTAGCTAACGTTGTAAGTCATGTGAACTTGTCCCACCTGACAAGGAATGAAAATCGAAGCAGCACATTTTGTTTTAAGATGAAGTTTTGATTCAATTTGTGCATAATATATATCATTATTGAACATGCTTTAAAATGTAAATACTAATAGTTATTCGATGAATTTTCTCAGTGAGTTCGATGATATCAACCTCTAAAGTTTCCCTGTGTATTATTTGCAGCTGGAAAATGTCGAGCAGCTGATGAACCCTGATTGAAAGTAAAATATAGAAATGTAGATAAAAGTAAGTATGTGTGTAACTGTTAATTTCGGAAAAAATATTTAAAATAGCATAATAAGTAAGATACTAAATGTAAATGAAAGAGAAGTTGCTTTACCAAAATTTGTTATTCTGAGCTCAGCTTGAGGGTTAAGCAAATGAGGAAATCAAAATAATGTTAATATATGCCTTATTAAAATAACGTGTGAAATGGAAACGGGTATTGTTGAAGTAATTTAGTAACATATGCTATACACAGATAAATATAATGACTAAAAACAAAGTAAAGCGCTCAGTATTTGGATAGAGTAATACTTTTCTGGCAGAGCCCAAAAAAAGGTTCTAGAAAAGTGCCAGGAAGTTGATGAAATAGTTTCGGTGATCTATGAAAATAATGAGTGATTGTATATAATGTATGTTTGTTCATCTGTATTCTAAGAAAGTAATGTTTGATTATAACTTTTTTAAACGAAGTTGCAAAAAAAGCTTTATAAGTAGTTAGCGGGTTACCTGCGCGACACGCCATTAGAAGACGCTAAGGAGGAAGAGAGAGGGGGGGATACTATGATGTCGCCAAAAACGATGACGTAATAGTTCTATAGAATGTCACCAGAGGTCGTGTTGTTATGGGGACGTTGAAAGGCCGCCATGATGGACGATTATGTAATAATTCCACGAAGTGGAACCAAATGTTATATGTTGTTAGACCACCATAACAGGCGCCCATGATGTCAGAGAGGATGTCATAGTTCCACAAAGGGTGCATTGCTAGGGACGTTTTGCTAGGCAGCCATGGTGTCAGAGATGATGGTGCATATGTCGTGTATCTTATCTCAACATGACTATAATTAATACAATCAGTTTAAAACACTAATTCATTAGTTAATTACATTTCCTGACCATTTATATGTAAGTAGTCCAGACAAAGATGTTTATTTAAATATCATGCAATAATTGAAACTTACTGAGTGACTCTTTAATTATAAATCAAGTGATTATTTCAAAGATTTTTGGTAACATGATTATAATAAATATAATTCTAGATACAGTATTCCTTTTCAACACTATTACTTTTCTCACAATAAAGATTTTGCAATCTGATGTACATAAAAAGACGCATTTAGATACAGTATGCTTAGATCTTTTAACACGCGTACCATGTTTCATATACTTCCATCTGTTTACTTTTTAACAACTTCGTGGGGAATATCTATATCTGATAATCATTCTGAAAATTATTTTCATCAATGCAATGAGATAAATGTGCCGTGTCACCCATTTATACTGACAACGATCAGCATATATATATATATATATATTTGAAAGTGGTTGTTTAAACAAAAACAAGCATATATATATCCAGTGACTAAACATTTGAATGCAAGTTCTTTAATTACACATGGTCCATCCTTCCGATAATATGATTCTAGTTCTACCACCACAGTAGTCATGATAATAAATTAGTATATATTCAGTTAGACAATAGTTTTGACTTACTTTAGTATGTACACCACAACTTTATCTTCAGGAAAATGTCCGGTCCTCAGACGGATCTGTTCAGACACTTGTGATTTCAAATTGCTGAGTAAGTAACCATGTGGTTGTCTTGGTGCATCTTGATAAGGTTCTTCAAAATGTTTGACACGTGATGGAAACATTTATCTCGCTAAAACATTCAAATGAGATTTGTCTCTGACATTCTTGAACAAAATAGTATATTGAGAGTTTAAACTAATTATTGTGCATTTCTGTACCCTAATGAAATAGATTGTGTACAATATAAAACACTGATAAATAAAAAATGGTGATTTCCACATGTAAAACGTTGAGACACTTGTTTATTTTCTTCACCTTCACTTATAAGATCATCAATGATAAACATATTTGGTTTATCACACAGTAAATAATCAGGAAACTGTTTTTGGGTAATCCTTCGACATTTTGCATTAATTTTGTATATAGTGGGTGAAATTCACAATAAAGGCATATGTTGTGTTCAGAAATAGGATAAATAACTTCCCAATGATAAGTTAAAGCTTTGCTTACAAACTGTGATTTACCACTTCATGTTGGACCTGACATTAAACATGTAAAAGGATGTAGTAGACAGTTATCCATCTCGAACTGTAATGAGAAATAAATGAAACGGCACTCACCTTATAAAGATCATGTTTGAGTACATTTGGGACATATATCCAAGACACTGCATGCCCTCTTTTCAGTCCATAGACCATGGAAAGGAGTTAGTTCCATTAAATGAAAATAATCAGTATCCATATGGAAGGGTGTTAAAGTCTGGAAAGATGTGTCTTTTGGTGTAAACTGGATGATAATTCTTCCTTGTTGTAAATAGTCCGAGTCGTTAAATCTCTACAGATCTTTTTATGATTAGTCACAGTTATAGGTGGCTGAAAAGGATTGAATATATTTCATTTCATTGATGAGAAGTTTAATTTTTCGCTGTTGATAAAATTGAGGGTAAACTTTCTGATCTTATAGCATTACTTATAGCAGTAATTTTTGATAATTTATGTCTGGCGCTGCCTACTAGTACTTCCAACGTATTAATTTTAATTTTGAATGAGTCATCTAATGGTATGTCTTTTTTTTACTTTGATTTACTTTTTCAATGGTAGTTAAAACTTACTCTGTAACCACATGCTTATTGGTTTATCCAGATGATCTGAATAAACACATACCCTTACTTTATCTCTGTTTTCTAGGTATTTCGTTGTATGCTCATTTAAACGGTATAAGGGATATGTAAGAGATAAAAAAAAACTGAAAATTCATCCACAGCAGAACATGTACAGGAAACACAACACGCAATATTATGGGAAAAAACTGTAATATTAGCTCAACCAAAAAGTATAAGAGCTAATAATATTCGTGAATCTTTAGAAATAATAAAACATAAAAAATACCATGTAGTATTAAACAGAAATGAAGGTATGGCGAATATTTCTGCAAGAATGTGGATTGATCTCCTTTGAATGGTTTAGCGTGAATTTATGTAAAAAAGCATACAGGTCACATGACCTACTAAAAAGTTATAAATACTTTAGCATTGGCTTGTAATTCACTCCTGAGGATGATGTTGCAACGTTGAAGCGTGTAGAATCGTCAACTTTTTGAAGGCCATAGATAGGCCTAAATAAAATGTTTTTAATTATGTACCAATTTTAACATTGAATATTATTTATGATTTTAACTTTATAAACAAGTGCCAAAACACAATAACTTATTGAGAATTTGAAATAATCCGAAGCCGAGTTAAATAATTTAAATTTTAATAGTTGAATTGTACTCTGGATTTAGTGTTTAGAAATATGCCGATATTTTATTTAATTTACGCTATTTGCCAACAAGATTGATTCACACCACTTTTGTTTTTGACACATACGTTTTAATATACATATACAACATCATAATTTACAATAGCAACT
>NW_013665906.1:19962-23588 GCF_000517525.1 Limulus polyphemus
AAGCTAGCTAGCTTTGTCAGGCATTGAATTGTTAGACCGTTGAAGTAAGATAATATCTTCATTAAACTACTAATGTCCGATAAGAAAACCAGTAATATTTTTGGAAAGATACTAGCGTTTGATGAGAATTCACTGATGTTCAAAACTTGTGACTGTTCCTGGTCAAATGTCGTATATTTTCAAATTGGTAAAGGTTAGCAAAATCATGGTTTAGAGCGTACACGGTTATAACAGTTTCCTAGTAGACTATATCTATTTCTTCTGAACTACATTTAACCGGTTACGGAAGTGAGTATATTGTTGATTCTTGTGTTCACAAATATTCTACATCCTTGGAGAATTGGCGGGAGTTTCGCCATACGTAACTAACACGGTAAGCTAGACGCGCCTTCCAATATAAACTTATTCGAAACAAACATTGACATTAAAATAAATATATAACAAATTCGTTATACGCAACACATATCTGATACTACAAGTCACGCATATTTCTAAATACAAATTCAATCCAAACAATGTTAATATTAAAAATAATTACATAATAATAAATTCGTTACAATATGATACTAATTAAACAGGCTATCAATTGCTGGTGATACATCGAGGGAAAAAAGATGATTATACAGGTTTGTAAAGAGTAACAGATTATGTTCGTGTTGAAATACACTATACAAGCTATTCTATGACAGCCAACAACCCTACCCTCTCACTCCACTTGATGAGGGGGGGGGGAGAGGAGTAGTAAACATAGAAATGGCGTTAGAAGCTCATACATAAAATTAATAATTTTGATAATACATATGACGTATAGAATGAATGTGTTTATGTGATGTAAACTTTAAAATATTCGCCTACAAAACCAGCACCACAAGAAAATGTAACCACTAGTGTTATTTCACAGTAAGAAGGATTTATATGCTGTGATTCTTTAAGAGTGAATATTGTCAACTAGGATCAACTAGTTGTAAGTAATGAAGGTTTTATCTGGATAGAAGTGGATAACGCTGGAATATATTCCATTTTCTCGGTACACTGAATTGTTTGTTAGATTAAAATTTAATGAGTTTTGGATGATTAAATAAAACTATAGGTATTCACGTAAAAGTATATTAATGGATTAGATAATTTTAAAAGCACAAATGCATCATGAAGTAATTAATAGTAAGATTCAATGCTGATTTTAAAGACTCTGCATTGAAATATCATAACTAAACAGAATAATGCGACTAATGTGTCACTTTCAAATTCAGGTAGACGTCAAAGGGTTGTTTTGTTTATGAAGAAATGACCTACCGACTTGTAGTTGAAACAGAAGCTTCAGAAGTTACTCAAAGTTTAAAGAGAAGCTATCAAACAAGCTTCATACAGATGCTATAGATGGAGCAGTTAATCGAAATTCACGATAAATAACACATGAACCCGAAGCATCATGTGATATTTAAAGATAATTAACGATTTTAGAAGCTTAACAAATGGAAATTCCATCGTTACTGCTAAAATTACTGTCATACCTTCTAGAATTTATTTAAACCTACAACAATTATCATTTACCATAGAGTTGGAGATCAGGACAAACTCAAGTACCACTTGTTAGGAAGAAATTAAGCAACTTCCGAAGTGCTTAGAATAGTAAGTAAATAACAAATTGCACACGTACAGTTCATTACTTCAGCTGTCTACTTGCACAGTTACAGTTCATTACTTAAAATCTTAATTGCGATGATGAGAACAAAACAGGTGTATTAGGAACATTAGAAATGTTTGAATAAATAGTCTTAGACAAATAATTCAAAGATTATAGTTCCCTTCAAAGTAGTTATTAGTGACTCATTAGTCGTAAAATATGAACTCAGAGTGACACCGTTGAGTTACTCGTAGAAATGTACGTAATTATCTAGTTAAATACATGTGATTTGTTAAGCTATTTCATAGGACCTAGTAGAATCTATATAAGAGATTCGGAGATATATGTGCGACGATACCTCTCAGAGGGATAGTGGCTGTGTGCTTAGAACGTGCTTAGATTTGGAAAGACTGGTCAATTAAAAACATTAGGTAACCAATGATGTGGATGAAGTGTTTCATATTGGTATACTGTGCAATGAATTCATTGTTCTCGCAGCTAAAATAGGGAAGAAATACAGATTGAGAGCAAGCGTCGAATAGATGATGGGTGGTAGGAAATTTATTGTTATATACTGAACAGGAATCACAGTTCTGTAGTAAGTAGGGTTAATGTTAGTATCTATAATAAGGATGAAGAGTAGAAATTATTGAACGCAATCTTATATCTAAGACTCTTTACATCGGGTTATATTAAAGATGTTTTCAATATATGGGTTGAATATATCGGGAACTATGGCCAGGTGGTTAGGGCGATCGACTCACAATCCGCGGGTCGCAGGTTTGAATCCCCGTCACACCAAACATGCTCGCCCTTTCAACCGTGGGAACATTATAATGTTACGGTCAATCTCACTATCCGTTGGTAAAAGAGTAGCCCAAGAGTTGGCGGTTGGTGGTGATGACTAGCTGCCTTCCCTCTAGTCTTATACTGCTAAATTAAGGACGGCTAGCGCAGATAGCCCTCGTTTAGATTTGCGCGAAATTAACAAACCAAACCAAACAAACAAGATTACGAACTCTCCTCGGGAACGCGGTAATTATATTATTTTCAATGAAGCCATCAACTAATATTGTGGGTCAGGGACTAGAGGAATATATTCTACTGACCAGTATTTGATGAAACTAAATTGTGTGTATGTATATTGGAATATAGTATAAATCTGATCAGTGACAACTTTCATGACTTTTGAGTTTTCATCACGAGAGATTATAAATGTAAATGAACATGTACTTGGAAGACAGTAAGGAACATTTGGTAAACGTTGGTAGGATTTTTTCGGCTGGGAAAGGAAACTTTCAAAAAGAAATAGATACTTTTTTAGGGAAACTAAAAGAACAGATGATGTGCCGGTTTAGTTTCTGTTTTATTATTTCTCAGCAAGAAGTAAAGATGAGTAAATGGAAAGATATACTGGAAATTTGATTGTGCTTTTTGGTGTAGATTATCTATTTTAACCAGTTTTTAGTAATATTTACCTCAAATTCAAAAGTGTGTAAAAATAGCATTTCAAATATATCTTTTGTCTCTCACAAGTAACTGTCCAATAGATTTTCTTTCAACCAGAACTCAGTAATTGAGCTGAAGGATGAGAGAAAAAAAAAGATTCTATTTATACACTCTTTATATATACATGAAGTACAAAACATTAAAAGTTATGACTTAAACGCTGAAAGCTGGTAAAATATTGGAAAACCAATAGGCAGATCTGGAGTGCTATTTTTACACGCCAATGATTTCGGGCCCTAATGGGCAAAGTAAGAAGAATGTGTGTGTGTGTGTGAAGTTAACTTATTCTTATAAAAATGTTTAAGCCTATTGTTTTGGCAACATTTCATCACCTTTCGGCGTTTGAACCATAAATTTTTATGACATTGTACCCATTTTTTGTTGAATTGATGGAGAGTCTTCATTGCATAGCAGAATGTAGAAAGAGCTGATGGAAAGGTATTGTTGCGTCAGCGAGATCACGTGACTATTCTCACGCCCTCTGCTTTCTAGA